>NW_008693975.1:83714-85792 GCF_000695815.1 Acanthisitta chloris | reverse complement strand
CATGCATAGTTGCAGAGCTCGCATTTGTAAGGCCGCTCTCCAGTGTGGCTCCGACGGTGTACCGTCAAATTGCTGCAGTTCTTAAAGACCTTGCCACAGTACTCACATGTATCGCTCCTGCGCCCTTCCTTCGAACTGGGTCGCCCGGGGCCAGGTCCACTGATGTGGGGGGTGCTGCCTCCGCTTGCCGTGCCGCTGCGCCCTGAGAGCCCCCCGTCCAGCATGTCCCCCGGCGGGGTGGAGAAACGCAGGCTCCCGTTCTCCGACGAGTGCTCGGAAGAGGTCGCGAAGGGGGATTGTCGGGAGTCTGTGAATCCGAGGAACGGATCCTTCATGAAGTGCCGCGATGCTGCGTACCCTACCAGCCACTGGGAGTAAACGTTTTCGGAAGGTATTATCGTTGCTGGTGGCAAGTCCAAATCTTTCTCTACCTTTATTCTTTTAGAGGAATTGTTTAAACTGGGGCTCGTGATAGGTGTCGGCTTGCGGGGGAACAGGTTTGGGAAGGGTTCACCCGGGCCAAAGTTTCTTCCGTTGACCGTACCTTCCTCAGTGCGGTCCAGCTCTCCTACCACTGAGTCTTCGTCACCTGGATCTCTCTGACAGAGGTCTCTAGGACACAAGTCTCGCTGGTCAGAGGACCTTTTCATGAAGCTACTCCTCTTCTGTTTTTCAGCTAACATGTCGTTATATTGCTGAATGGCACCTAGACTTACATTCTCGATGACTTTTCCCAGGACGAGGGATTTCTCATCCGGCAGCGACTTGGAGCCATTTTCTCGGTTGCGACTCAGCTCTGAGTCCATACTGAAGCTCGACTCTGGCCGGCTCTCATTTTCAAGCTCCTCCTCCTCCTCCTCCTCCTCTTCCTCTTCTTCATTGTCATGGCCCAGGGAAGGATCGCTCTCATTCCTGAAATCCGCCTCACTGGATTTCAGTCCTTCTCCAGTGAGCTCACTTGTGCCTGGCTCTGGGGAACTAGTGGTGGACAGTCCATCATCTGACCTGCCCGTCATGGAGCCAGCTTTATGCATATGTGTTTTCATGTGGCGTTTTAGCTTGCTGGCTTGGGAGCAAGCATGGTCACAGAGCTGACACTTGTAGGGCTTTTCTCCTGTGTGACTGCGCCTGTGCACGATAAGGTTACTCTGGAATTTGAATGTTTTCCCACAAAATTCACAGGACTTGCTCTTGGCCTGAGGCTGGGGAGGCGTAGTGCTGCTAGGGGGCATGGGGGGCAGTGGCGGGGTGCTCAAAAAAGGTGATTTAGGACTTGGCTGGAAAGGATTCAACAGGCGATGCATAGGGTTGGTGCGACTGGGTGAGACTGGCGGAGGGGTGGAACTGTTTCCTGCCAGCTCTCGAAGCCTTCTAGAGAAATCCATCGCTGGGGACTCAATTGCCATGGGGTTTAAACGCATAACTCTGTCAAAGGCACTGGGATGCTGGGCAACTAACCCCATTTCTTCGGCACTAAGGCGATGTGGATCCAGATGATGACGAGGCGGAGGGCTGAAGAGTGGAGGCGTGTTTGGGAGCCGACCCTCACCAAAGCCAGGGTGTTCACGCAAGATGGGTCCTGTCATCCGCAAAAGATTGAAGGGGTTGTTGTCTCCAAGAAAATTCATCAGCGGGGACTGTGCAACAGTCTCCGGTCCCAGAGGAGGAGGGATGGTGATGCGTGGAGTAAGGGAACTGTTTGAAGGGCTTGTTTCCAGGTAGATGCGGAATCCATGTGTGTTCTGGGCATGCTGAAGCAAGAACCAAGCGCTATTAAAAGGCTGCTTGCATGTTGTGCAAATATAGCTTGAAGGCTCATCTTTACCTATAAAAGAAAAAACAGAAAGAACACTTAAAAAATAATACAGCGGAGAACATTTAAATACAGTTGGCATGCACTTTATTTTGCTAACACATTTCCTCCTTGGCATTTCTGAAAGAAGGATTTAATTGCAACGTATTGACTGATATAAATTGTTGAACAGCACATTTACTCACCACACTTATTCACTTAACATGTATGACAAATATCACACATACGCACTTGTGCTATATAAGTTTACATCCTCTAACTTGCA
>NW_008693975.1:73767-83693 GCF_000695815.1 Acanthisitta chloris | reverse complement strand
TAAATCCTTTCACGTGTTTATTCCACGAAAAGGAATTTGTTTCAAGGGATTTATGACTACGGACAAAACCCAAGGAAAACTCAGTGTGGTAGGTTTTACAAGGCACCTGCAAGGAGCTTCAGTGTCATTTTCACTCTTTCATTTTATATACTTCATGCAGCAGTCCCCTGAGATCTTGCTGAATTTAATTTATACATGCTTCAGTCATGCCAGCACTTCCATTTTTAAAATACGATGTAGGTATTTAGCCACACAAGTCCTATTCAAGTCAACAGGAGCTTGGAAAACATACTCTTGCATAAACCACTTTGACATTCTTTTTGCCAAAACACCAAGAAGCCACTCAAATGAAACATCCGGTAATCAAAGCCGACAGCACAGTTGCAATTAACAGTAACAAATGTCGGGCCGTGCTTGAACTGGGTCCCAAGAATTTCTGAGCCTGAGCCCGCCCTCCAATGCAGAAACGTTTACCAGAGCCAAAAACATTGTTCTGTTTGCCTTTCTAGCCTCTTTGAACGACTGCATAAAAGTGGAAAGCATTCCTTTAACCTTGATTCAGCTTTACATAAAGGACAGGTGTGGACAAGTCTGCACCACAGTCATAATTTTGCTAGCTAGAAAATTCCAGTCCTGGGCACAATATAAACTATGTTCTATCTTCAAAAAGCACTTCCCCCTCTCATTTTTTTCGATGGCACTGCAAGACTCTGATAAATTCATAAATATGTGTCAACTAGAAAATCATGATGCAGGATTTGCTTTGTTGTTTGTTTTTAAACGAGGGGGAGGTTTCCTGAAAAAAAAATCTGCCCATTTTTGAAAATCTAAAATTAATTTCCTGCTTGATTGTTTGCTTACAAAAGCACATATTTTGGCTAGCAATGGCCCCACTGCACCTAAAGGCACTAAACATCCTGAAAGTTCAAGACCTGAACCAAACTTCCTGCTTGATCCAAGGACCCAAGCTGGCACAAGGACCTGAGCAACACCTGACTCAGCCCCTCTGCAGAAGCTCAGATGCAAAGCTGAACTACACAGCCCCTTTCTAGATAGGGGGGCTGCCATTCACAAAAGCCTGTTGCATGAGCTTGAAAATGAAAGCATTTATAAGGTGAAGAGAACCGTATTATCGAAACTACCTTGTAAAAGGAATGACTCATAGCAGACAAAAAAAATTAGACTCAGGCACATCAGGAGAAGTAGAATTGCTGCTGACTGAATTCCCCTCTTCTGGCTGTGACAGGAATGGCTGCTGCTAACAAAACCTACAAAACCTTAGACAAGGAGGCTAGAAGATTATCTGCCTACCTATCGGCATGTCAGTCTATCTAGTCTTATCACGCAATATACATCTGTAACAGCATAAAGGAAAATGCATATATCAGATGGAGACTTATTTACAAAGGTAGATGATAAATGTGGTGCAGCTCCTCACACTCCCATTGATTTAGTAGGGCTATTGCTTTGGTTAGCAGCTTTGGCCCCAGATTTCAGAGAAACTGTCTCTCCACAGCCACGAAAAAAAGTGTATACAACAAGCATTTCTGCCTGGCTGGCATGGCCTCTGTGCCCCAGCCCTGCATGCTGCATCTGTATGGGACAAATGCAGTTGCTTTGATTAATGTCTAACAATTGCTATTGGAAAAAGCACAAGTTTGGGAACTGCACTCGGCTTGGAAAAAGTGCCCATAACTGCTATTGACATTAATGAAAGCTGCATACAAACATGGAAAGGAACTGATACATTATCCCTTAAAAATCTACTCAGCACTGAGGCAGTTAGGGAGTTTTATGTCAGCTCTGCAGCCAAAGCAACAGTAAATGCTCCCATTATTACTTCAAATATTTAAATTTCTCTTTCTTACAGAAATATGATGAAAATGTCTAGACCTTTAACTTTTCTTGCACAGCAACATGTGTAGTATAAAAAGTGACAGAAATCACTGATGCAGACTAAAGTATATAACATACTCTGTCAAAAGCTTTTTTTAACAATATGTTTTACCTCAGCTCACCCTAGAATAGATTTTAATAAAGCCCCTTCTGAAGTGTGATCTAATAGCAAATGAAGTGCAGCATCTTACAAGGTCACATATATCTTCAAATTAAAGACTGCTCTGCACCCTTCACCTTCACTTTATCCACTCTAATTAATCGATTTATTACCCACAGCTGTTCAATTCTTTCATTTTTAAAGTCACAGCATGCATTCTTTTTTGTTGTGTTTTCTTTTCTTTCTTTAAAAAAAAAGTGTGTGAGTGTCTCTGTGTGTGCATGCATTCTCTTTGCTTAGCTCAAGAGCTGACAGGAGGAAGAAAGCAGCTGTGTATTAGATGACAACAACAACAGCAACACGTTTACTTCAGCAAAGGCATATACGTAAGTAAAATTCCTGAGCAGGCTGAGGATCAAGGCCAATCTAAAACTGAAATGGCTGATTAAAAAAATTACCCTCAAAATGGCAGCTGGCTGGATGCTTGCTACTACATGTTACATGGAACTAAGATGTTTTGGTTTATTTTGTTCTCCAAAACTTCACCTCTGTGAAATTCAAGAGAGGAAAGTAAATCCCCTCCTTTTTGGTTTTCTTTCAAGCAGAGCAAATTAGTGCTATTAGTGATCTAAGATTTACAAGCTAGCAGTCATAAGTCTTCTCTTCCCTTTTGTTTTGTTTAGCTTTTATGCTCCTTAACAATCTTCTTCAGGAGACCCCAACACAACAGCAAAATTGACTGCAGGCTACCTGGCTACCAGTCTCTGACTGCTTCATGAGCGTTTGTGTGTGCATGCCTGCATATATTTTTTTTCATTTTTTTTTAAAAACTTTCACAACCCTCAAAGACTCTCCCCAGACTCACTGCTAAAAAAAAAAAAATCAAAAAATAAAATAAAATGTTAATTTCCATATTATCACTTCATGGTTATCTTGCCTAAAAGTTGCCCTGAGCAGTGTAGATGCTCACTTTTAAGAACAGAACAATGTCAAAAAGTCTTTGAAGATCCACTCCGAACATTTTTATATTCAAAAACTTGCTAAATATTTTAAACATGCCCAGAAACAGCCATGTATTGCTCAAGAATGATCCTTATATTTAATAATGCAGTGCACCTACACTATAAAACTCTTTGTTATAACGCTACTTTTGATATATGGCTATCTTAATCCCTTGCCACCTGCACTGAAGTCTGTCTAAATACCCACTTTATGACAACTAGCTATATAGTCTTTGCCATATGCAGCCTTTATCACTTTAGCATGTGCTTGACTTTGAGCATGTGAGTAATCAACATCAGTGAAACTTAAGCATAGGTTGAAGTTCTCTGTTGGATAATGATGAAATTATTCATGTGCTTAGAGTTAAACACAAGCCAAGACTTCATTAATACTCCTCAATGAATTGCACATGGTTTCAACCCTACAGTCTGTAACTAGGCATGAATTTCAGGGCTGATGGCTCAAGTAAAATTCTTTATCTTTACTGTAGTTGGTAGATATGGTGTATGTACAGGCGTGAGACATCCAGGTCACAAGTCCTGAGCAATCAATTGTAGCTTCAAGGTTGCAGAAAAGCCAAATAGATACTTCCATTGGAGTTCTGGCATGAGAGGTTTGTAGGGCTGAATCCTACTGAGACACAGGTGTATAGGTTCAGAAATACTGATTTGAAGGCTAGGAAGGACTGTGAAATTACAGAATGACAGGACTGGGATAAAGATTTGCCCCCATCCAATACCTGACCCAATGGACCATAGAATCATAGAAGGGTTTGGATTAGGAGAGACTCTAAAGATCTAGTTCCAACCCTACTGCCATGGGCAGGGACACATTCCAGGTTGCTCAGAGCTCTATCTGGCCTGGCCTTGATCATTTCCAGGAATGGAGCATCCACAGCTTCTCTGGGCAACCTGTTCCAGTGTCTCACCACCCTCTAGCAAAGAATTTTGTCCTAATAGCTAATATAAATCTACTCTTTTTTAGTCTGAATCTATTCCCCCTCGTACTGTCAGTACAAGTACTTATCTATGCATCTATTCATGTCTGTGGCAGATGCTCCATCATCCTTCTTTGAATGCCACCAAATGGAGAGTCTACAATCTTTCCAAAGTCTACCTCATTCCTTCTCTCCTTTACCACCATGAAGGTACCCCAAGTGTCTAATATAAACCTTTCTTCCTGCCATTTAAGATCATAATACATTGTCCTACTTAAATGTACATGCAAAAACATAGGAAACAATTTAGTCTGCAACTCACATACAGATATCATCCAACCCAGGGATTTGCAGTTGAATTACTTTATGTCTTTTAGCATCCCCTTCTCTCAATTTCATTTAGAAATGTGAAGTGAGAGAGAATTCACTTTGCATTGAACTAGTCTGTGGCCATGGTTGACTATTTTAAGTATTTAAAAAAGCCATGTCTTCTTTCCAAAATGAATTGCTGAGTTCAACTCCCAACAATTAGATCTTGTTATATTTTTATCTGGGAGATTAAAACCCTCTCCAGATTCTTCTCCCAAAGCAGGTAATTATAAACTATGAACTTATTGAGCACTCTTGCCTTTTCTGCATATTATGACAAAAGATGGTCTTTTCCAGAAATATTAAAATGTGTTCCCTCCATTACTGTATGACAGATTATGTTCCATTCAAAATGTCAAAGTAATAATGCGCTTTTTTCTCTTTCATGAACAGCACAAAACAAAGCTAAATTCAGATTCTGCCTCCCAAATTCTGCCCTTACAGGGGACAATGAAAAAAAAACAGGTTGGTGTGCCTGCCCAGAACAAGGGTAGCCTGGGTCTGCAGGCATCCACCCCACTGCACCAGGCAGCCTGAATCCCTGACTTATCTGTCCTCTGCAGTCTGACTTGTATCATTTAGTGATACGCAGATCTTCCTTGCCTGGTTGGTACATGACTTTCTATATACCTTGAATGCTAAGCGCCTTTGCCCTGGAGATAAAAATTTCCCTCAAAATATCCTCAGTTATTCTGGATACCATCAAACAATAATCAGTGTGAGATAAGAACTGTTGAGAATTCATTATTTTCTGCTGAGCTACAGTGACATCCAGTGCCTTATGAATCCTCCCCTCAGCATGCCTGAATAATTCCATTAGCCGTAACAGAGAACGAACTCCCCCTCTTTTTAATCACCCACCCATAACCCCTGCCAGGACTGCGGTGAGAACCTGCAGTCAGGTCCATATAACCACTGCCATTCTTTACCTCTAGCAATACTTTCCAGATAATGTTTCTGGTTCCATTTTACAAAGTTACAACAGCAGCAATAAAAACGTTAAGGAATTTTAATGCTGCTTTACTACATGTTTAGAAGCCCAGGAAAAGTAGAAACCTGCAAGCTTTAAAGAAAGGACACCTTTTATTGTGGCACTCAGGAACAGACATGTATCAGGTTCCTACAATCTTTCCACCAGTGCTACTCTCTTCTCCACCACTTGATTTTTAATGAACATTTAAATAATTACTCCTTGTTATTATGATGGTTGCTCTAATAATACCAATAAAGGTAGCATGGATGCTCCATTAAAAACACACCTTTAATTGAATTATTATTAAATTAAAATGCCATAATTGAGAACATGAGTTTAACAAGTCTCCTTATAAGACCAGCTGACATTAAAGAGAAGGGCATTAAATACTGGAAAGATTTAGTGTTGCACAGTGAAGAAAATATATTGTTATACGTGATTTGACGGGTCACACAGACAAGGGCCAGATGTTTTTCAGGTGTCTGTAATGTGGATGTGCCATGTGAACTATATTTGTTTGTACTCAATGCTTGTCTGGGTAAGCAAAAATATCTCTAATACAGGTATTTCTTCTGAAGAGGTTTTATAAGGCATATTACCACTCTAAATTATCCAAGTTAGCAATAACATTTACTTACATATATTTATGATTGAATAAACACGTGCTGAGCACACACTACATTGAGAGCTTTGCCCTCCCTGCACTTGCTGGGGTGTTTGGAAGTGCTGCTACCTCCATTTCAGAGGGACTGACAGTCTCAATAAGAAAGACACAAGTGTGAAGTAGTGTCCAAGTCTGGCTGAGTATCACCACTGTCAGTCCAATGCTGGTCACTAATTTTAAACACCAAACACAAAAGCACCATATCTCTTTATACCTCTCTTCATCTCAATTTTGTTTTGATGGCAACAAGAACTGAAGGTGTAAAACAAGAACGACTCCTCTATCCATCCCCAGAGCTAACACAGTGTATCCGTCCCTACACTGCCTCATCTTAAGGAAGAGCTCAAGAGAGTCTTGCAGCACATCCTGCTGAGGGTGACAGGGACTATCACCAACAGTTCATAAAGTTAGCATCAACTGGCAGCTAAAGTTGGTGCTTTATGGCTTAGCAAGTCGCCTGCAGTCTCACAACCTACGCTCCTCTCATGCTACACTCGGTTAAACAACCATCGTCTCTTGTAAAGCTCAGCCAACCTGAAGAGCATCTCGGTCAAGAAGAGGAGATGAAGGTCTAGGTGCAAGAGCCCAAGCATGAGGGGCCGCAGAGCCTGTCATCATCTGGAAATGGGGAATCTCAGGATGAGGTCAGTGCAAGGAAAGAATGTGACAGGGAACAAAACATGAAATGTTTTTAAGAGGTGGATGGAAAAACGAGGGTATCTGACGAGAGAAGTAACCTTGAGGTGTTACTTCTCAGTATCAGAATCCTGTTTCCTCCAATACAAGGCTCTGTTCTCTTTTCCTACCTTGCCTCTTGATAGCTTATCTCCTCCAGTGCCATCTTCAAACAGAAGAAAAATCACGACTTCATGCAATGTTCTTCTCCTACACACTGCCTGTATGTTTTACAGCTTTCCCCTTCCTGTTTCTACCTTGACTAGTGAGACTGCAAGCTCTCTACAGAGATTATGAGATAAGCTTTATGCCCAGAGAACCTACAAACCCCACAAGACCCTCTCATTCCCAGCACTGATTCTGATTAGTGATGCAAATATTCTTCAGAGCATTTTCTACCTGTTGGAAAATACCTACAGCAGCAGTGGTTGACACCAATATAAAAATCTATTAACATTACACTACTATTAGCAATGTACTAGTAATTCTTTCTATTCTAAATCCAACTGTCAAACTCCAGTTTTGGTGGATTAAGTGCTGCCCCACTTTTGGAAGTCTTTTATTTTCTGAAGCCATTTGTGCTTTTCAGTGGTGTTCCTTTTCTATTAGGCAGAACTGCAAATCATCTGTTTATCGTTCTCATAATGACAAATATCTATTTTGTCAAATGAAATATTTTATCAAACAAGCAGAAAACCAAACAGATTAATTACCAATCACATCATTGAGAAGTCATACTGTCATGCTGTCTGTCTGTAGCCAATCCTTGCATAATTCCAAGAACAAAGAGCATGAATCCTTGAAAGTCTTAAGGATATCAACCTGATACTCCTCGCCAAACTCTGATTTGAATTACCCTGCTTTGAATTCAAAGTAGCTGTGATGATCACCAATGCAGCCTTCAAATTTCCCAGATAAGCTATACCACACCAGATATGTCACAAACAAGGACCTTAACTACTCACATGAATATACCAAGTCATGATTTTGGGTTTTTCTTCGTTGCACTTTCCCCAAAAGCATCTTATATGTCCTCTCTGGCATTTACACTTACAAAAAAAAAGGAGGCTGCAGGCAGACTACAGCCATGCATAACACAAACAGATGCTTCCTGCTTCTTAATGGACACAGGCGACCTTTGGCTGAAGATGCAGCTTGTGTTCAATAGTCTCATTTTCTGTGAGACTTAATCATACCTCAGATCTGTACTGCTAGATTCACACAAATGAGCCAAATGCATAGCTCAGTTTAATTTCTAGTGCATTATAAAATGGCAATATTATATTTTTAGGTATAAAATGTCAATAGTAATTTTGGGCAACTTCCTTCTGGATGTCCAATTTCTCATTCCTTAAAAGAGCTTGTGGCTTACTGGAAGTTAATGTTCAGCCTACGGAAGTATAAGAAATTCTAATACTTAGCAAAGAAAGAGAAAGAAAAATGCAGAGCAGAAGTTGGAACTCATGATACAGGGATTTTGACCCAGAAGCACTATTAAAATGGAAGATAAAAAACATGTTTATCATCTCTGAACACCTTCTCCTAATTGGTGTTAAATTCTAAAATACAAAGGCAATTTATAAAGCAGAGAAAGGGAGAAGTGTGAAAAGTAGGGAGCAAACAGGAAAATCAATATTGAAAGATCAATAGGGAATGAGTTAACTTTTAAATTAGCCCTTTGTGATACAACAGTTTCAACTGACTCCACCTTTAGCATCTAAACAGCTTTGTGTCTTTTAGCTAGTTTCTCTGAACCTAAGACATCAGCTTGCAGACTGAAAAGAAGCTTTACAAACCTGCTATAAAATAGTGAAAACTATCAGTGAAAATGGGGAATGCAGTACGGGGCGGGGAGGCAACGTACCCACTCATGAGATGAAAAGACCATAGGACTACCCATGGCTGGTGGTTTAATATATAGGATCCCATTTACAGCATTCATGAAAAACCCTTGTACTGCTCAAGGACACTTTCAGGCCTTTTCTTTGCATAAGGTATTCAAATGCATTTGAAATAATGTTAGTCTTTTCTACAACATACGAAATATGCCAGCAGCTTCCCTTTAAATCAGTTTCCTGTGAGTAGTTTTGTTTGAAAACCAGCAAGTGCTGGGAATTTTTTTTCTTCTCCCCACAGACTTTTCTAAGTTGCCACTTTCTTATCTTGCAGTCAAGAATTCTCAGTAATCCGAATAGAAACTAAAAGGAGGATACATAAAGGAAATTGTCCATGTCATATAATGGAAAAATAAAGAGTAAATTAGGAAACAATAAAAAAAGCCAAAGGGTGAAAACAAATTTTCCTGGGTTTTTTCCCCAGGAGTACCTCAGTCTGTTTTACTACAACTATTTCTTAAGGGTATTAGGTGCCTATTCATAGTTAGTAAATGAAATAGCATTTTTGTTTTAATTCATTGCTTCTTTAACAAATGCTAACTCCCATCTCTGCTTCTTTAAATCCACAAAATCTCCATGTTCAATCCTAAGAAGTATTATAAAGGCTGTAAATCTTGTTTTAATGGAATGTACATTTAGCTATGAGGAGATAATTGACGTTATGGAGGGCCTAGATGCTGAATTATATAGGTTATCTAATACAAAGGGGACTCATTACCGAAGCACTACAAACAAGTAGTAATATATGTATATTGTTCTGAGTGGCGTTATAGCAAAAGTGTTCGGGTCTGCAGGGATTTATAAAACACAAGAAAACAGCAGACATGCACTTGTAAATTTGTCTCATTTGTCTCTGAAGTTAAAGGTTATTCCCTTGATCTGAATTTGTAATAAAAACATGCTAGACTAAGGTTTGTAGAGAATGTTTGAATATGTAAATTGTGTATAATGATAGGCAATTATAGGGTAAAAACTGGACCTTATGAATGTTACAGAATTGCATGGAGCATCAAAGTATTTTCCTTCAGATGAAATATTTATCTTTTATGCATGTTATAAGCACTTTTTCAAAGGTATTCAGCAACCTATTTGAGCGAAGAGTTGACAAAAATCAAACCATTACAACCGACTAAGACTGTGGGCTTATGCACAGGAGAAGCCACAGCTTTTTACAGAATATACATAATAAATCTCTTGAACTAATGGTTCCGGAGATGGATCCTCAAGGACAAGTTCCACTGATTTTCACTCCCTTAGATGAAAGCTGGTCAGATGTTTCTGGAATTTTTTTAAGGCGGTGTGGGGGTGGAAGTGTGGGGAGGGAGACTGGGGAGAATAACTAGGTAAGAATGCGAATTTTCTTGGACTGATTCAATGAAGCCCCGTTTTCCCTCCAGTTTGTTGGCTGCTGTTTT
>NW_008693975.1:66871-73718 GCF_000695815.1 Acanthisitta chloris | reverse complement strand
TGCATCAAGATAGAAAGGAGTAAAGCCAAGAGATGATACTATAGTTTATGCTACTGAAGATAAGGTTTTCTCCTTCTCTGAGCACGACAGTCTGTTCAGGTTAACCAACTGCAGTGTTAGAATAACTCCAGCCGACTTGTCACAGAGTACAAAAGTCATCAGCAACTGAATGTTCTTTTCTGCACCGCAATTAAGACGAATCAATACGACGTGCCACAAATGGTATTTTACTCTCAATAAGAACTCGGGCTGAGTTTATTCAGAATATTTTAGCGCTTCCCCAGGGGATTTTGGTCCGACGCAGATGGCAAATAAAGTACTCAGCCTAGGGCTAGAGCACATTATGCTAATTCTAATGTCAGATGTACTTTAATATACAGCTCTATTTAATCACCCCATTATTTCACATTTCCATATGAAAAACCTGCGGCACTTCTGCAGAGCTTTCACTCTGCGACAATGCCAGCTTCCTTCAACTAGCTCACTGCGAAAGAGAAAAGAAGACTGGTCATTCTCGCCAGTCAAAATGTTACAGTTTCAAAGTTTCAGTATTCCTGAATTTAAAGTGGGTCTTCCAGTGCAATTAGCAAATCGCTCGGCTAGAATGCTGATATGTACAAAATGCTAAGGAGGTGTGATTGAAAAAAAAAAGCATAAAAATAACAGCCCTCCCTCTCCAGCTCATCCGCTAGCGCACGCAGACATAGGCAGGCATGAATCTCAAATCCGCTTGCAGAACAGTAATAATAAAAATAATGAAAATATTTTCATAGTGCAATTCAACCAATATTCTCAACACTTGTCACCAAAATGTTGCTATTCCCGGCTGTGTGGCTTCCGTTACTTAGAAGAACAGACATGGCTGGCACAGCTGCCAACCTACAGATGTCTCCGAATAAAACCTTCCTCATATATCAATAATTTTTGCCTGCAACAAACTACGGTGCTAATTAGGTTTAGAAGCCACATACCTTCAGTATGGGCCACTGTGCAAATCAGCTGCAAATTTACCTTGGTGCCCATCTCTGGTGACACAGAATTTGAACCTATGGACTGAAAGGCAAAATGATTCAAAACTGGATTTACATGGAAAGGAATGAAGGAAAAAACTTTGCTGTGGAACTGCTTTTTAAGCCATGTAGGCTCTTGATGTGCAGACAGGGAAAGCAGAGGCAGTCCTTGGAGCACCTCTTCAGCATCCAAGCTTTCCCTTCGGAGTAATTCTGTGAAGGATCCTTAATTCAGCATTTGTGTACAACCATGAGTGAAATGAGTTTCATGGTCTCAACAAAATCTTCCCCCAGTTTGGCATAACTGGGGCTCTATGACAACTAGTACTGCTCATCAGGGGGAGCCAGGTCAGGACAGGATTATACAGAGCTGTTATCAGAGGAATGTGTGAAGCTTAAGTCAATAATTTTTATAATCATTTCATTAAACCTAAAACATATTTCAACAACAACAACAAAAAAATTCTGTTTAGAAAAAGGCATAGTTTTTCCTCCTCCTCCAACCACCCAATCTGCATCCTTTAAAAATTGTTCAACAATGCATGCAGCAGCCAGCACCTGGGGCCAGATCTCACCTGGTTTCACTGTTATGCAGCAACATTTAAAGACACAGAACTGCACTGCTGTGCCTTGACACGACATATGCCACAACTTCCACGTCCTAATTTGAGCACAGTGGATGATATCATTCACATTCAAGGCAGAAATTCTTCCATTTTCAAGCTTTCTTTCATTTTTATGTATATACATTTATATAAGTGTATGTGTGCATATACACACATATGTATGTGTATGTATAAATACACGATTTGGTCTCTGTTAGACTGGCTATGAATACAGCACTATGCACAAAGGAGAACAGGGGCTAAGTACAGGGCAGAGGTCTGTCCTTCCCTAGCTATTCCAACTAGACCTTCAAAACCACTGTTTTGTCATGGGAGAAGCATACACTATAATTTCACCCTACTGGAAGTTTTGCTTGAATGGTAAATGCAGCACAAGTAAATTTTGCAAATTGGGGCAACTTTAAGATTTTTTTTAAAGTCATACTCTCACTCTGAAAATGACTAGTTAAATTAAAAAGAAGAAAAAAAAAGAGGAAATGAATGTTTAATATCCCAATACAAAGCTCACCAAAGTCAATATGAATCTTTCCACTGGCTTCAATGGACTCTGGGTGCGGATCTTCTTCCACACTGGGATTTGTTAGTCTCAAGACACTGTCTTCAATGTAGGGATAAATCTGGTTTGTGGTGTAGTTAAGAGAAGATAGCTGAGTTCACAGAAGCTACAAGCCTAAAGAACTCAGCTGTAAATATTTTAGAGTTGTAAATGGAGACATATCTAGTAAAGTATCTTTTGTATCTTTAGTTAAAAGGAAAATCCATAGAAATAGAAGAAGTACATAAACTGAAATTAATCCTTGACAACTTTGTTGCTTTTTCTTCTGCTGATGTTATGTTGGGTTTTGGAAATTAAAAAGGGATAATAATAATTCTCCATAGATCTATCCTATTTCTTTAGCTCACTTTAGATAAACTGACTGCATTCTTAAACTCCATTATTAAGAATTCTTTGGGAAAAAAAATTGTAGTTGAGATGAGCAAAGCAAATTTTTAATAGCGTATTTATTCTTGCCAATATACAAATTTGTGGAATCCCATTCAATTTCCATCATTATGGAAATTTTTTGAATGCCAGAATGTCTGCAGACACATCTTACACTAAAGGGCTCCTATAGGACTCAGAAGTCCTGTAAAGGAAAAAAACAAAACTGGGTGAACAAAGAAGCAAAATGAGCAGAAGCTTTAAAAGCCTAAAAAAAAAAAAAAAAAAAAAAATGTGGGAGGGGAGGGGGTACAATGGAAGAAGGAAGTTAGAAAGTACTTCAGACGAAAAACATAACCTCCCAGTTTCAGAGGTAGGGATCTTGGGGGTTGCTCTAGATTAAGCAGTTAAATTGCAATGTATGACTATCAAGTTGCAAAAGATGAATCTCCAATCATACTTCCTGAAGTGCAAAGATAAAAATACCAATTTTGCTCCTGAAATAGGTGGTGTTTTATGCCACTACTATAACACTGCAGAAAAATAATGCTGATGTTGGCTAAAAAAGAAGATCCTAAAAACTTCCTGTTTTATTTCTATACAATCCAGTTTGATCACCTAAGAGAAGCATAATTAAACAATGCTAAGCATCCCAACCCCTCTGAGAATGTGCTGCTGAAAAATATTTTTAGAACAATCACTGTAGTAATTCTTCTTAGTTGTAGAAACACTCCAAATCAGAAAGTCAATTTTTCCTCTATTTGCAGAAGTGTGCTGGTTTTCACTGGAAAGGCGCCTGTGTTTTGTTTGGCTGCTGTTCATATACTGCCTTGGCAGGATTTCCTTGGATTGCTTACAGTGAACATTGCTCTTGCATACAGTAGCACTCCCATTTTAACCGTCCCAGCCACACGTTTTCTAATAACACACGGAGAGCTGCAAAATCCCTATAAGCACAGCTCTTTAAAGCAGCAACAGAAGGGGGTGGGGGCGGACGACTGGAGGGGGAAAGGCTCTGCCGGTTCAAAATCCAGCGCTGCAAACAGAGGATAGTCCTTTTAAAAACAACCAATGTGAATTGTGTTTAAGGAGCAGCTTTCCAGGGAAAGAAAAAAACATCTCCAAGAAGGGGGCCTGATTCAGCTGATTCACCAAATCTGATCTGTGCAGGCTCTGAGCATCACTGAATTGAGTCCTAAGTACTGTTTATTTCCTTGTTGGGTTTTTTCCTTTCAATTTTTCGTGCCCTTCTGAGGGGTCTGCAGATAACTTACTAATTCCTGGTATCACCTTTTATGTTTGAAACCCTGCACCTGAGCCTGTGTTCCTCATGCATCCCAATTTTTTTGTGTCATCAGGCGGAGGTTGGGGTGCATAGGGAACACAGGGCTCCACTGTGGGAATCAAATGGGCAGGAGATGTGAAAGAGGAGGACATCTATCTCGCTGAAATAGTCGCATGAAACAAATGCAGCATTTCTACCTATGGCTGAGAAAGAGAGAAAGCCAATAACAAAACCGTTATTCAGCTCCATGCCCTTTACAAATAGGACTGACTTGTTAGTGGACAGCTGCAGCTCAGCCCCCCTCCATGCCATTCCAACTTGCTGCCTTTGCCACCCTGCTTTTGGAGATCGACAGCAATTTGCATCTCCATGCATCTCATTTCTCGTTAAGTAAGTTGATTAATTTGGGCGAGGGAAGTTGTCATTCAAAAAAGCAGAAATTTCCACTGGCATTATTTCTGCCTTTCAAAATTGGCCGACCTCCCCCACCACCACTCCAGCCCCCACTTCGCACCTCTCTTTCTCCCTGTCCCTTTCTCCCCCATTCCCGCTCCCTCCCTCCCTCTCTCACTCTTTCTCCCTGTTGTTTACAAAGGTTTCATTATGTTTTCAACTAATCAGAAAGGCCTACTAATACACAATTAACATGTGACTATAAAAAAATAGCTTCCAGAAGAAGGAAAAGTAATTAAGTAGAGAATGCTTTTCAGTAAGTGCTCGCTTTAACCCATCATCAGAGAACAGAGTCTAGGTTAGTCCACAATGGATGGAACAGATGCCAAGGGCGAAATGTTAAGAGCAAATAAAAAAGGACATTATTTTCTTTGGGAATAATAACTATCAACGCCGCAAAAACGTACATCACATCTCAGTTGTTTATATGTGACCTCTTCCTCTTTCCTCCACTTTTCTGAAGTACCTTTTCTGTCTGTTTCATTAAAATAAATACAAAATAAAAAGGTATCTTTTATTGCATCTTTGCTTCCAAAGTGACAGGAAAGCAAGTGTCCTGGTTTCAGCTGGGATAGAGTTAATTTTCTTCCTAGCAGCTTGTACAGAGCTGAGGTTTGGATTTAGGATGAGAATAATGTGGATAACACACTGATGTTTTAGCTGTTGCTGAGCAGTACTTCCCTAAGTAAAGGAGTTTTCTTCTTCTCATCTGCCCCACCAGTGATTGGGCTGGGTGTCCACAAGAGGCTGGCAGAGAAAACAGCCAGGACAGGTGTCCTGAACTGACCAAAGAGCTTCTCCATGCCATATGGCCTCATGCTCAGTATATAAACTATGGGAAAAGCTGTCTGTGGGGGCTGCTGCTCAGGAATAGTCTGGGCATCATTCAGTTGGTGGTAAGCAATGGTTTTTCATTTGCATCTCTTGTTTTCCTTCATTTTTACTTATCTCTGGTTTTGGTATTTTCCTTTTCATTACATTTTTTCATTATTATTTTGTTTTCATCATTAAGCCACTCTTATCTCAATCCACAAGTTTTCTTACTTTTACCCTTCTGATTCTCTTTCCCATCCCACTGGAGGGGAGTGAACAAGAGGCTGTGTGGTGCTTACTTGCCAAGTGGGATTAAACCGTGACACCAAGTTAGCAGCATCACCATCAAAATGGCACAACACTGTAGTTTATTAAAAAGATTTCACTTTGAAATATTTTGGGCCCGAATATACACATAAACTAAGCCCCCAGAAAAATCAGTAGGAATCCTCCCCAAGCAATGACAAGAGGTGTTGAACCCTTCACAAGATATGCTGTGTTATTACAACAAATAGGAACTAAAGGAAACAGTTTTAAAGGTTGCAGTGTTTGCAGCACTTCAGTTATTAACTTTGGATCTATCTGTTGACACTGTCCTCAGGCTGAGAGCTACCACACAGGTTGGAAGCCTGAGGACACTAGCATATATATGAGTGTGTATATCGGGGAGGGGGGCTTAAATTAAAGTGTTATCTAAATAGATACAGCTTTTTTTTAATCCAGTGATTGTCAAAATATGTCCAAATGTTCCCTGTGTTCTTGATGAATTCAGCCAATCTTCACAGCAGAAATGGTTCCCTTTGGAAAAATATATATTCCTCTAGATGTTTCTCCTTGGATTGAAGTGTTTGGGAATTTTTTATCTCTGTTCCCCTCCCTCATATGAGTTCTAAACCAAACAGACACTGAGTTGAGTAGTTTCAAAATCAAATTCTGCAAGGAGCTCAGTGTTTTCAGCAAGACACTAAACACCACTTGGTCCCACTGAAATCAAGGGGGAGCTGAGGGATGTTGGGAGGAACAGGTCCTCCAAAGTCACAAAGGACCACATGCAATAACAGCTCCTTTTCCTTACATTCCCCCCAATGAATTTATATTCCAAACTATGTATCACATACAGAGTATTTTTTACTATCCAAAATCCCATTAGTTTCATTGGCACTTTAGGTAATAAGATTTGCATGGTAAAAATTCCATTTCTATTAGATTGGGTCCATAGGACTCACCAGCCTGATATGATTGTCAGAGGAAAGGGAGGATGTGTGGGTTTGTTACAATATGAGGATTTGTCCACACAGAATTTGGCACCAGTTTAATCAAAAGGACTCAGTTTAACCAGTGCAAACCCCAGTGTAGCCTCTATTTCTGTCAGCTTAAAACTGGCTGTATCAGGAAATTTCTCACTGTACATTTACATAGGTATGGTAAAACAGGTCAGCTAAACTGGGGTGGCAATCGCTTTAAAAAAATGTATACTCTGAAGTATTTTGGACTATCTGTCTGGAAGACAACTTTAGCTGCACTAGTGGAAGGAGGTGTTCAGGCCAGACCCTAACTCTGCACTGGCTTCACACAGGAAGTCTGTAAGAGAAATAAATGATGGCAACCTCAGCTGAACCTCGAGGTCTCTTTCTGGACAGAGTGAAATCTGTGAGATCTCATCAGCTAGACACTACTGCCTTTGTTTATACAAGAACATAAAGCCTCCAAGTCACGCCCCCAGGCTGGACCCCATTTC
>NW_008693975.1:18642-66854 GCF_000695815.1 Acanthisitta chloris | reverse complement strand
AGCCTGTGAAACAAGATAGAAAAAAATGTGCAACTAGACCCTATCCAGACCTGGCAGCTCCTAGCAATCAATGATTCAGAGTCTTTCAGTGCCAGGGTTTGATCCAGGCCAAATTGCCAGTTTTATTAGCCACCTACCAAATCTTCCTGACTTTGTCTAGTCCTTTTCTGGACCTGTTCACTACTTTTAGTCCCTGAGACATCCTGCGGCAATGAGTTCCACACCTCCGTTCAGTGTGAGCAAAAAACTACATCAGCTTTAGGTCTGCTGCCTGACTCACAGGTTATTTAACAGGAACACTTGCACTGTCAAGTGCAACCTGAGTGGGTCATGGCAGAAGATCATTGCAAAGTACATTGGACAGCAAAATCACACCCTCTGCTTTTACACTCTTCTTACTTTAGCCAAATCCTTACTGATTCCACAGGAGTCTCAGTTCTAACAGCAGATGGAAAGCTTCAGGATTGGGTACAAGTCAGACATGGCAGCTCCTTTACAAACCATCCTTCCTTTTGTTTGTTTGCTCTTGATTTCTGATTGACTAAATAGTATCTTGTTCTGTTCCTAGCATAGATTTAATACCTAATCTAGGCTTAAATGCCTCAAACAAAAGAGACATATTCATCAAATGCTAGGAGATGGGTTTATAAGTACTTTGCTGAAACTTGGCATTTTTCCACCTCTCAAGAACACACTCTACAATCTGAAAATCAGTCATGGTCTGGCAGTTTTTCCTAATGCTCATTTCACACATAGTTCAGTTTACCTATTATTCATGGTTGTGTCTCTCATTTTGAAAAAACACCTGATGTGTAGCATCAAGCTCATACCGAAGCCCATTCAGCTTCACAGACTTCATAACCTCACTCCAAACCTTCTGGAAATGGGGCCTGGAGGGGGTATCACACTACCTACTCACCCACAATGTTTCTTGACACTTGAATAATATTTCCTCTACCTGCTCCTTATCTAACTTGCTCATATATTTTTGTTCTTTTCACCTTTCCATATGAAAAACTCCTGTCAACATTTTAATCATTTTTGTTGTTCTTCTCCTAATTATCTCCAATTTAAGAACACCTTCCAATGAACAAAGTGCACACAATTATAGATTATTGGGTCTTTGTTCTGTTGGAAAAATAATTTCTCATACAGTCTCACATTCTGACCTCAAGGATGGTGAAACTAAGGACTGAATTTGGCCCATGTGCATAACTGAAAAGTAAGGGTATTTTCCACAGTTCAGTGTCAATGTCCCTGGATCAAGCATTGATGAAGAGCCTTCCATTCTCTACAACCCCTGAGACCAGAAGGATGAGCTGGGTGATGGAGAGATTGATTGACAACCTTCAGTCTGGACTGTTTTGCTTTTATCAGTGTCGAGCAGATACTTAAGTCTATGGAGAAATTGTTCTCTAATCAAAACAACTATGGCACAAAAAAATTGTAGTTGAGGGATATGGCACACAAAGCAGGAAGAAAGGGCCTGGACATACACAGAGCAGACAGAAATCAGATTGACTTATAGCCGGAGTTTGGTGGGACACTCCAGATAGTCATCCAGGACTGTCTGACAGGGGACAGATAGTGAAGATTCCTAGTTCTGGCTGTCTGACAGGGGACAGATAGTGAAGATGCCTAGGACTGGTTTGGGGGATCCCAGTGGGGTATAACAAGAAACAATGAGATTTAATTGGGCTATTGACAGTGTAGGCTGATTATCAGGAGAGCATTTCCTAACTCCAAGACCAGCAAATCCTTAAAAGAAGCCCCAAGTTGGCAACATCTCAGACAAGGAGGAACACTTCGGAGTAAAACAATAACGTCCCATTGCCAGAGTCAGGCAGCATTATGAAACAGGCATTTTTTTCTTTCTAAATTTAGAGCCATGATTCACAAATATGAATTGGGTTGATCCAAGTACCCCATTTAGAAACACCGGACTCAGCAAGAGCTGCACACACCCCCTCCAACTTCAGCTGAGGCTGTGCTGTACAGGAGCCTCAGTGCACTCTAGAAATGAGTGTTATCAATATCAGTCACTGAGAGATCAGGTCAAAACTGTTAATATCTCATCAGTCACGCGTACTGCATCTCCTTTCCAACACACACCTACAGATTTATTATTAGGGTACTTCAACTCTTTTGTATTTTTAAATCAAGCTGAATCACATAATGCAACATTCATTATACAATTAAAAATACATGATGGTAAAAGGTTTTTCCCTAACTCATTAGGAAAAACATATGATGCATATTTATAAATTACATATTATCATCTTTTTAGACCTAATGATGTCTGCCATCTCAGGCAAGATGACCTGTTACTTGGACTAATTGATGCCATTTCATATCTACAAGCACAAGGTATTTTTATCTAAGTTTGGTCAATTGGGTCTATCCATAAAACATGTACTTTGCGTTTTGCTGTGAGGGGGATGAGAGGCAAACAAGCTTGAACAATTGAATCAATATTTATCCCTTAGTCAAGATGGATGAGGAATGGATAAATCTGGTGTATAAGGTTTGTCCACTGAACTTGGCAACATGGATCTGCTCAGTAGACCCATCCAAGTCAACAATCTCCCAATTAACTAACAGGGAAGTCTAGGTATCAGGCAGAGAAGTCCTGACTGCTTCAGTGAGTAACAAGAACTTTCATAAGGACAAAATCCACTCCACCCAAAAGGTGAGATAAATACTCAAGGTAACTGGTTGGGAGAAATAATAAAACAATTTTTAGGGTGTCAATTAAAAAATGCCTGTTTCTAAAGCCACTTTCTTCACCTAAGAAGATCCCCTGCATTTAGTAGCCTTCAATTCTCCCAAGCCCCAATGCACTAGCAGTTGTTCTCAACTTCATTCTTGTGTTTGAAAAAAGAAATTGTAGTAAGGCATAAACCTTGCCTTTCTGCAGACTAAAATGGGACAGAGGCTTGAAAGCTCCTAGCCCTCAAAGCATGAAAAGGGACTTGCATCTTTTTTATTTTTCAAATCAAAGAGGACTTAAATAAAAGTGGTCAACCCTGCTTCAGCCTATGGCTCTGAACTTCCTCAGAGACTGGGAGTGATTTTTCACATTTGTACAGTTGTGGGGTGCTCTGAAAACACAAAGCACCAACCAGAGAAGGCTGAAGCCATATTCCACACAGCTTCATACTGCCAGTTCTCACTCCCTTGGGTACACCAATGTGTTTGTGCTAGGTTTTGGAGCTGGAGGGTGACTGAATGCAGACTAAGTTCCTCTGCACCTCGGCCATGCACTGCCCCCTTCACAGCCATTGGCAGCTCTGCAAGGAGGATAGGCTGTGGATGTGGTAAGCACAGTTCCAGCAGGATAGGCTGTGGATGTGGTAAGCACAGTTCCAGCAGGACAAAGTAGGGGTGGGAAGCAGCATGAGGACCACAAAAGGTAGCCAGAGGTACTGCCTGCATTAAAGCCAGCAGGCTCTGATGAGAGACAGCAAATGATGGCAAGGGTGACATCTGAAAGCTGCCCCCAGAAAAACACTGTGAAGCTCCATGGAAGATACGGAGAATGAGATCTGCATTCCTCCTATCAAAACACACACTCCATTCCTATCTTTCCTCACTAATTATCCTTCCCTCCTTTGCCAACTTCCCCTCTGTTTTACCTCCTATGATCCAGCTCTCTTCTGGGAGCTTCTGTTTAATTTTTCCAGCACTGAGTACCAGTTAGAAACTAAGCAGACCGAATTTTTACCCTATTGTAAATCTACCAGAGTCTTTTACCAGAGATAAATGTAGCCCTGCAGACACAATAGGATGCAATGCTATGGCATATGGAGAGATCTGATTTTCATTACTATAAGGATACAGACAGTGCAGTTATGCAGTGATTATTATATAACCCATACCTCTATAATGGACAAACAGGAGTCAAACTTGTGCACTTCAGTAATAAAAGGTTTACAAATGGGCCTCTTCTATTAATGTAAATCGTCTTCCCTATTTTATTAAGATCCATCTAGTGTACGGTGCACTGAGCTAACAAGCAATCTTCAGTTGCCACCTCGCGTGTCTGCATTGCATAGTACAATTCCTCCTAGATAAATATCTTGGGAGAAGCAGGAAAACAATTAAAACTAGAAGGTAAAAATGATGAAGAAGCCTATGAACAGCATGCTGGCCCTCTTCCCAGTCTTCATTCATGCATCAAAAAATCCCATAGCTCTGAGTCTTTGAGAGGGCAGCTGGGCAGTAGGGATGTCCACAGTAATATAAATGGGAATTAGATATGATCGAATGTGCTCATTGCATTTTCAACAGCACATGTAATCTTCTCCCCCCCTTCCCTCCAGTTCCTCCACCTCTCACCCTGCTACCAGAATAGATGACTAATGATCCTGTAACCAAGCAACGGGGCAATTGAAGAGTTTCAAAGTTCCAGTACATGATAATTTAGCTATGATCATTTGGGTGATCGGGCTCTGACTAGAGACACCATCCCTGAGTTAAATACCTCTGCTCTCTCCAAATAGTTTTACCCTGGCAAGGGTTTGCAAGGATCAGCAGAGGTAGAATTTTGTCCTCAGAGCTTGGCAGCTCTGTTCATTACTTCTGTTGCTCCCTGACACAAGCAAGAGGATGACGAACACAGAGGAAATGAAGATGCATCTACCTGACAGTCACCTGCATAGCAGCAATGGAGGCAGCCCAGTTAATACAGCCTTGGTGATACTCCATCAGTGATACCCCAGTGAGATTTCATCCCCTTAGCAAGATGCTCATACAGAGTCCATCACTAGGTACACTTAGCACAGTTTAATCCACCACCATTATTCTATCTTTTTTGCTTAGTGCAATAACATTATTTGTAAGTTTAAAGCTATTGAAAGCATTTTAAAATATATAGATCTTTTTCATGGGTCTATTCTAACTGCAGTATCCCTTTCCACCGCAGAAAGTATTGTGAGATAATTGATTTTGATGCCACTACGTGTGCCCTTGCTTTAGACTCAGGACACATAACTCACGTGGGTCAATTATCTCATAGTACAGTCCCCAGTGGCAAAGTCTATGTCTTAAAAAGATCCTATGCTAGAAAAAGTATACCATTATCAGTGGCTGGCATTTGTTTCCAAAGAAAAATGTAGTGGTAAAATTGTTCATTGCCAACCCACACACACGTGCAGATACATGTGTGTGTATAAAATACGTATTGAATATAAAAGGAGTATGTTGAATGCATGTACAGTATTTCTGAAACTCATCACTACAGCATTCTTTATGTAGTTGCAGAAAAATGTACAGTAACGATTTTTTAACTCTTATCTTGCAAAGAGAATGTCTCTAGTAAGGATATTCAGTTCTATCCATTTGAATAAACAAGGCAAATGTCTTTAAAAGAAATGTAGCTCAGAATCTGCTAATTGTTTTTAAAATCTGAGCTGTATTAAGCCTTGTCAAATCCTGGGCTATCCTGACAACACTGAGTCAGCACTCACATATCATCTGTATTTGCTAACTAGCCAGTGCAGATGAAAACTATTAGTAATAAAACTCAGCTCCATTAGATTGACCCAAGATTAAGTTTTCTGGTTCATCACTGAATGGGGGTGGTCAGACACGCATCTGTACATCTCCATTTAGCCACAGGGGCCCAAAAGAATGTGGCAGTATTCTAAAGAAAACTAGTCATAGGTAACTAAACCCCCCACAAAAGACTTGGCAAGCCACCCTAAGATCACACTGCCAAATTCCAAGGGGGTGAGTGCTTTCCAATCCCCAGCAAGTATTCAGGTTAGACTCCTCAGTGAGGTAGAGTTTAAAGCAGTATCAGGTAGAGAAAATTGATGCAAACAGTGGCATCTTTACCAGTTTGGGATTCTGGGCTGAATAGTAAGAGGCACCTAGCAGGTAAGAGGATATGATAGGAAAATCAGTCAATCGGAAAACATCACATTCCCTTTCTTCAGCCCAGGTCCTTGGTGCCCTTCCATAAGCATACTCAGGTTCCAATATCAGGTTAGAAGTTACATTTGATTTCTGACCCCAGGTTGTGTTGAAAATATTCACACCTTACCACTTACAACTCCATTTGTTTTTTACCACCTTAAACCCACACAATATAGCCTCAGTCATTTGAATACCCAGCCTCAAGCCAATGTAATTCCCACTAAGAGATCTGCTAGGGGGACTGAGATCTGCCTTAAAGTGAAGATGGTGAAAGAAATTAGGAAAACTACCTTGGGAATGTGCATCACTGGGACACTTTAAAGCTAATGAGACCTATGTTCCTTTTCAAAGTCAGGCTGAAAATCAAAGACCTTCAAGTAAGAAAACACACACTTTGGGAAATTAAGTGGTTAGTGCAGCTGGAGTTTTTCATCAGTGCTGTTTAGTGTAGGTTTATTGGCCACTTTTAAGCAGAGAAAAGAATGCTTAGCAGACATCATCTCCAGCACAAAGAGCTTCAAACCTGGAACTATTAGCAACTTCTTGAAGGTGAATAATTGCAACCAATAAATTCACTCTCTTCATCCATGTTAGAATTACTATGACTGTGGATAGTGCAGATATGGTGGAGGGATCTGAGAAGTAACCCTCCTCAGTGCACTGCTCTCACTGAACTTATATCTCATTATATCGGGCAGTAATTTACAAAATCAAAAAGACTAAATTTAAAAAAAAATCACAAAACCAAAATAAAAACCCCTCCAGATTTTGTGAACTATAGTAATGCAGGAGGCCAGGTCCCTGTAGAGTCTGACTGGTTTAATAACACTAGTAAGAAAACAAGAGTGGTAAAAAGAAGGATCAGAGTGTTCAAGAGCAGAGAACAGAATATCAATCACAGCACAACTGCCAAAATGCTGCCTGTTCTTCTCCTCACTGAGACACTAACTCCAAAAAATTTGCTGCAGCAAAGGAGCAGATTTAATGAAACAATGTGGCTGAAAGGGTTGAGGTGGCAGGACACCCAGCAGATCCTGCGACATGGCACACAGGCACCAATGCCAGGTGACATGTGGGCTCTCACCTCATCCAGGGTGCTGATCCACTCCTCTGCTCCCCAGTGAGATGGCAGTTCCAGAGCAGCCATGCAACTGGAAGAGCCACAAATCCACCCACTACTGCTTTCCCTCCACCTTTTATCCTCTG
Source organism: Acanthisitta chloris (assembly GCF_000695815.1). Lineage (NCBI taxonomy): Eukaryota > Metazoa > Chordata > Aves > Passeriformes > Acanthisittidae > Acanthisitta > Acanthisitta chloris. The sequence continues at coordinate 59,729 of NW_008693975.1, read as the reverse complement.
AGGCAAACCCTGGGGAGGCAGCCTGGGTGCCCCAGAACTAGGGTGGCATTGGAAACGCTGGTGTGAACTGAAGCAAGAGAGGAATGGAGGATGTTCTACAGCTTGCACAGTGGTGTTGGGAGACCCTCACTCCTGCCTTACAAACAACATTTGGAAGCCTCCACAGATGCTGACTGTGATCCCCAAAACAGCTCACTGATGGTGAGAAAGACTCATTCCCAAACGAACTGCCCTTTGGCAGGAGCCAGGGTGAAAGGACTTGAGCCTAGAGACTTCAGCACAAGTCACTGGGCTCTGTTACATACCTCAGCTTTTGACCCAAAATGTGTCCTCCTAAGTGTTAACAGAAGTGACATAGTCCTATAGTCCTATGTTTACTAATATGATTCCTGCTTGATTTACAAACTGCTCAGTCTCCCTGAGCATGTCCTGCAGCTGCTCATGCTGCATGCGGAACACCACGGGTTCATCAATTCAGCATGACATGAATTCTCACACTGGAGTGATGCTCTGCACTGGGTTATTGTCCACAAACCATTATTTGTCGAAAAACATACAAAAGGAGAACATTGCAGATACTTTTACATGATACTTTTCTGATTCCTGAAAATGTGAGATAATGAATAAAAATGTTCATTACAGAATTATTCACTTTTCTCCGTGATTCACGTCCCAGTAATTACCGTGACCAGCCTAATAAAAACTGCTACAAAACGAAGGTCAACTAGCAGTTAGAAGTGTTCATTTTCATTTCAATGTATTCATCTCTGGCTCCTAATGGCCTCATTTTCTCCTATGCTCTTTAATAAATACCACTGAATTACAGGTTAAATAGCTAAATTAAATTATTGCAATTACAGCGTGCAGAGCACTGAAACTGGTTTACCTTTCCCAGTTCAATTAGAGGGGAAGTTTCAACAGCCTGAGACTCCTGATTGCTGTCAATATTCTGAATCACTAGGAATCCTCACTGAAGGCCAAGTTATTTGGTTACAGACTGGGTAATTTCTACACCCCTTTTCCCTCCTGTATAAAGAGGAATGACTTGAGTGCTCTCAGCTAAAACAAAATGAAGCAATCAAAGTATTTTGGGGGAAAGCAACCGCAATGCATAATTGATTCTTTTTGACTGAAGAGAAGGAAGTCTTGAAGTGGCTCAGGCTGAAGGAGAGTATATGAAATGACAACCTTCTTCCTCTAAAGAAGAGGCAAGTACATTTTAATAAATATGAATGCTTAACCTGCCATCGGCCCACAATTATTTCACATGTACAAATTAAAGATGTTCTTCATTATTTAAATATATTCCAGCATTTGTTGATGTTGCCCCTTCCACTGGCTTAATTATTTAACATCCCTTTATAAGAATGAATATCTTAATAATAAGGACTGTGGGAAGATATATTTATTTTTTTTGAATGAATATCTTAATAATAAGGACTGTCGGAAGATATTTTTTTTTTAAAAAAAAAAAAAAAGGGTTTCTTTCCAAAAGATCCCAGTGCATGCAGCGATATTTGTTGTGGAAGAGCTCCCCCTTACTTCTTCACTCTCATCTTTGCAAAAAGCACCAAAAAAAGCTATCGAGGATGGGGGATTCTTTCCTGCAATGACAACAGGACATGAAACACAGGCACACTCAAATACAGTTAGAACAAGAGACTGAAATATTTTGACTGCTCAGTGCTATTGCTATTTCTAGCATCAAGGGGTGAGGGAATCTGTTTGCCTTTCACCAAAACCCACATGTTCAAAGCCACATGTTCTGTACTGCATTTAAACAGAGAAATGATACTGTCACTGTGAGAAAAGTGAAGTGGACCGTGCAGGTAAAACACTCGACAGGATTGCATTATTCCTTCTTAGGATACCTACAGGAAGTAACAAGAAAGGGATTTACTTTGTGCCAAGCTGAGGAGCCACATTAAAACATTTCTACAGCCAAAGTAAAAATATATAAACTCATTAAGGTAATTGGAAGTATACACAAAATCCTGTTATTTTATTATCTCATCTTTAATATGTTTTGCCACTACAAGAATTTAATTCCTGGTAATCATCTGGATGTAAGCAAAAACTTAATACGGCCAACACACTGAAATGGAGTTGGGAGTTAATATGAATGTCAAAGAAGGGGACACTGATAGAGGTGCAGTTGTGAATTAAAAATGCCACCGAGTTCTTACATGCCACGTCAAGGCCATGGAACATTAATATGATTTTGCCTACTGGATTTTAGGTTGGATTTTTTTTGGATGTGGATCCTGCTGCAAATGACCTTAATGACCCACAATGTTACATTAGTGTGTGTCCTCAGTAGCTGGAGCAGAACTGCATCCCCGTCATATTTTCTACAAAATGCAGACCACACTTCTGATGAATTTGGGTAGAGAAACAGATTTCACATGTGAATTACCAAGAGAAGATCAAATCGTCAGTGAGGTAATTTGTAGCATGGGGCAGATCCTGAATGCATTATAACAATGCAAGAGCTAATTAGTGGCAGCACCCAGGGCCCCTGAGGAGAGGGAAGCTCTGTACAGCTCTTTGGGTGACTCAGCAAAGAAGGCGAGAAATGCAAGTAGAGGGAAAGAATTACCAGGATCACTACAAAGTCCTGAGTAAAGAGTACAAAAGGGCTCAGTTCACATGTGAGTAGAGGAAGACGATGAGGAGTTCTGAAGGTGTGAATTTCTCAGATTCATCCCTCTAAGCAAACTTGAAAGGTTTGATTCTCCACCCACCCTTCCTCAACCTGAGAGCAGGGTTCAGTTCACATCCAACCTTGTGAACTGAACCCTGCAGGGCTTGAACAGTTCTAGCCAAAACTGTAGCAATGGAAATGAAATGAGTGTTTTGTGATAGCTGACAAATTAGGTTACATCTCTCCAACTGTGAAGTGCATCCACTCTACGAGGTATGTTTCCACCACTTTCCTCACAGATCTAAGAGGGCATCCATAACACCCCACAGCTGAGTGACCCATGTCTGGACTTTCATATTCTATTTGTAATCTAGCTGGGATACTCAGGACATGGAAGAGACAATTAGAAGGTTTTTCTTATGTTTATCACATCAAAAAAGCTCTTGGAGGATAACTGGACCAGCCAAGCAATGTAGTCGATGTGTAAAGGCCACTTCTTTCCACAGAACACCTATATTACAGATTCGACTTACATGGTTAAAGTTAAAACAAGTTTGAAGATCATGAACTAGAGCTTCTCAGAACACTTTTACCCAAGATGCCAGCTAGGATGACCTGTGTTAAGAGCTGATCTTCAATGAAGTTTCATAAGAAAGACTGTGCAAGAGAGAAGATTTGCCAAGTGGTGAGAAACCTTCCCTAGTAGTCCTGAGACCTATGTCCAGCTCTTTTTGTCAAACTGCAAATCATCTGGGAGAAAAATGCTGAAATAACACAGATACTGACCAGAAATCATCAGATATAAAATATCACGGGTTTGCCTAACTGAAAACACAATTTCATTTCCCAGAAATCTGTAAGTTTGGGTTTCATTTCAGTAGGGGGGAAAAACAAGAAAACACAATTTGAGACTTTAATAATTGATGCAAAGTGAACATTCGCTATTCTTGATTATTAGGATGCAAATCCTTATGAGAAACCTGACAGAAGTCACTATGAAGTTTCTGGTGGGTTGAACAGACCACAGTTTCACACCTAGATCATGTGGGGGTTTTTCAGAACACAAGAGCTAGCACCTGAAAAAGTGTACGAATTTCAAGCTTTTATGTTACTATGGAGTGCAAGTTTCCCCAGCTAGAAGCCAAGTAGGAAGGAATACTAGTGATTTAGTAACAGATAATAAAAGGAAATGTAAAATGTACTTCTACAATTCCTTGAATTACAGAGGCCAATAAAGCTCAGACAACTTGGAAACATGAGCCAACATTGACTTCTTTTTTACTCTTTTTGTTTTACTTAGTAGAACATACAGTTTGTACCCTCTAGGGTGAAACCTTTATTATACTCCCTAGGGAAGAAGCACCAACTTGCTGAAGTGACTTGTTCGCTTCTGGCTAAATCGCCACTCCCTTCTTCAAGGTGAAGAGAAAGGGCAATATCACCATAATGCACTATCGAGATCTCAACAACTTCAAGAGACTCCAAACCAGCCTCTCAGGGCTGATGGCAAACTGCATTGCCTGAGGGAGGGTAGCAATAAAGTCTAGAGACTTCTTCAGGGCTGACAACTGTATCACTGCAGTCAGATGCAATTACAGAGCTGGAGCAGCCAGCAGGAAAGAGGATTGACAGTGACCAAGAGAGTGGAAAGGCCTGGGAGAAAGCAGACCAAACATTAGTAATGCAAAGTCAATGCCTAGATTGCTAAATCTAGGCATTACACAAAGGACCTCCTTTGGCAACTGCTACTCAAGATGACTAATGTTTGCTCATGCTGACTTCAACAAAAATTAAGTGCCTGAGAAACTGCTACCTAGGGTGAGGAAGGGTATGTCTACATGGTATCTGGCAGGCTGACAAAGACTCACCCTGCCTGCACTCCAGCCTGGCCAGACACAAACCAGCACCAATGCAGAGGACATGTAGCTGTGGTTAGTACAACCCCAAACCCGAGCTAACAAGCCCGGCAGAGAAACAGGGCTGGGGTTCAACATCCTCACTCACACCGCTGTATGGCTTCCGCTGGAGCTTGGCTTTGGTCCAGTTGGCTTGAAGCATGAGCAGAACAAGCTCATGTCTGCTTGCAAAATACCACGCACACCTACCTTCACACAGCTCTGACTTTCACCCAAGAGGTAGAAGAAATGAAGAAAACCCACATAAAGCAGCCATTATGGATTCTTGGCTTCTTCAAACCCTGGAGACTCACACTGTAGAGCCAACCCTGGTTTGCTTTCCTAGTGGGCTCCAGGTATTAACTACTTAATCTCAACAAAATAAAATTAGTTGTATTTAAGTCTTTTGGGTCCTCTCTTTTTTTTTTATTTATTTTGCATGTTCTCAGTTACAGTAAAAGTTAAAAACCCAGGCAGATTCCATGACTTGATCAGAAATGCTCAGTATCTCCATGCTTAAGTTTTAGTCCTCCTAAGCAGGAATTGTAGATGTACTTTTGACATACATCTCAATTCTGACTACTTTGGGCCAAGATATTCTTACCTTCTGCAAGATAATTTGATACCTGCTGACCTTGATTATGGGCCTAATCCAAACCCAAAGCAAATCATTTTCAACCATATATTCATTTTATGCTTTTTGTTCATGCAGCGACGTGACCAGACCAGATTTCTAGAGGCTGGAAACTTTTTAATCAAGTTTGTGCCTGAGCCCTTTGGTTTTTTCCTGTCTCTAAAATGGTCATACACACCTGTGAGGGCTGATTCAAAGAAACCACAAAGATGAACTACGCTACACGATGTCAGGCAAGTTGCAGCATTTTTAAGGATTATCACTCCACTTCTAAACCACCAATATTCTACACTTCAGAGAGTGGAGGAGTCAAGAAGCACTACATTTTCTGACCCCTCCATGGCCTAAAAGCTTACAAAACTACATGTCGGCATGATGGCCACTATTCATAAGTAACAAAGATGGACACTGTGCCCTGGTGTTTTCCAATCAAACCAGATTGCTACACCCCTTGACAAAAATAATGACTAATGAAATGACTAAGAGGGATGGGTTACTGAAAAGAAGAGGCTGCAGGAATGACACAATACTGTGAAGTATTAATTCAGTCAGGGAACCTGGCACTGTATGGGTATTTTATATCATTTTCTCTTTGGCAACACAATGCTAACCCAGCCTGGTCATTTTATTACATAGGAGAGGGAAACTCCTCCTTGCAGCAGGAACCTCATCACTGCAAAGGAAAAATCAAAGTAATTCAGGGCAGAAAAAAAAAAGATGTTAAAGCAAGCTGCATATTAGAGCTTAAAGTAGGACTCAGAAAAGCAGTAAATGACAACTGCACCAGAATCTTCTCTTGCTACCTACAGTACAGAATATATAAGAAGTGAAAGAAGTGAGACAGGAGCATGACAAGTGCAAAAATGACTGGACTGTGTCAAACTTTCTCTTACTGCCCTTGCCAAATGCCCTGTTGTCTCCTGAAATACAACTTAATGGCAGTCAGGGAGCAAGAAACCTGACCTAATGCTCACTGAATCAATAGCAATTGATTTTCCTGATAACTTCCACGGACTTCTTCTATATCTTGCCCTGGAAGAGTTCATTTGTTCCCTTGCTATTTGATCATATTTCTTCCCAGAGTGGATCTCCACTGGTTGAATTTCTCTGAACATACAAATCTATTCACAATAATCCTGGTTAGGTTCTTGCACTGCTTTATCTACACACCTGTTTGCCCTAGATTAAACCTCACATTTCCCCACTACAGACATGTACTGTGTGGTGGGGGCAACCCCAATTTTCACTGTCTTCCCAGTTCATCACTTGAACTGCAAAACTGCCCTTGCTGTAATGAGTTGGATTTCGCTGTTTATTGTTTGCTCACTCTTCAAATTAGAACTGCTCTGGGCTCCTTGGGATGAAAGGTTCTAGCTAAGTACCTATTGTTGTTGTTGTTGTTGTTGTTATTATCATTGAGATTATACAAAAATATAAGTGTAAAGGTAGATTCAGGACAAGTTCTGCTGAGGCTCATATATCTTCCAGGCATCCATCCATGCTGTTATATGGTATTAAGGTGTGAACAGGGAAGACCTAGTACCCAGTCAGCACTGTGTTTAAGTGGCCTGCCAATTCCAGCTAATCACCAAGTTATTTACTTCCAGTTTATTAGGCCGAAACTGCCACTAGCTGTTGGCAGCCTCTAATATTTACACCTTACTTTCCTGGGGTCTCTTCAAGCACTGCTGTAATAAAAAAGCCATTTCTTCCAGGTTTACACGCAAGAATTAGCACACAGAGCACCGCACAAGGCCAAGCCAAATTCTGATCTCAGTTACAAATGTGCAACCCCATTGATTTCCAGTGGCTTAATTTGCAATGGTCTTGAGCTGCTGTACCTGAGAGCACAATTTTCTCCACTGTTTTCACAGAGAGGAGTAACAGCAGTACCTCTTATATACTTGTGAGTATTTTAAACACAGTAACAGTTGGATAAACATCAATCACTATCAATGGCCCTCAGACTCATTTACATCACATCCAATAAAACCCTGGACAAGCAATTCATCAAAAATTAGGCTAAATTGTTCTCATTCATTTTATATACTTCTGTATCTTTTTATTCTTTTAGTATTTGAGCATCTCAGAAACTTCCACATCTTTAGCCCCATAATATTCCCATCAGAGAGTGAAGAGTTGGAATTCCTTATTGAGTTTTTGGGAGGCTTTCCATGGAGAAATTAAGGAACTTTTCCAAGATCACAGAGAAAATTCAACAGAGGCTTGGATTTAGATTTCCCAAACTTCAATGAACAGGACATGCAATGCAAGAATCTCATTCTCTTATTGATGCTTTTCACCACATACTAATAAAAGCATACGGCTGATTTTCAAATACACTCACAATATTTTTCAGTCTGGATTTTCCTATTTTAGCCAGATACAGGGTCCTTTCATTGGTATCACTGGGGACCACTGAACAGCAATGTTTTAATTTCTCCCACCTGTAAAGAGAGCCTGTTGTTGGTCTCCTAAAGCTGCCTTTTCCAAGGAACACTCCCTGTGCGGTGTTTTCCTTTGATTTTAGATGCATGATTAAACCTTACAGCCATGCCTGCCGTTGTGTAAGGCCAACAGAGTATTTGTCTGTGCAGAGCAAACATGAGATTCCTGACGCTGAGCCTCAGATGTGCACTGAGCTATGTGCTCCACGTGAAGTTCCCAATCCCTTTACACCTTCCCGCTGCCAACACGAGGGAGTTCCACAATTTGCCCAGGGCCAGGCACACCTTTTTTCATAGGAAAACCTGCTAAGAAACAGCCAGAGCAAGCCAATACTGACTCACAGCACATATGTACTTGCTCAAGTGACCACTTCCAGAAACAATAAAATACTGCAGACAAGCTCTGTCCTGCAAAAATTACACACTCACGGCTCATCTGGCAGGCTGAGTTCGTTGCAATGAGGAATGTCATCATGTTTCTTTCTCAAAAATATTTTCTCCTATCCTATGTAAAGATGTAAGAGCAACCAGACAGGAGACTACGTCAAAAGAAATTGCAACATGTATTGCTGACTGCATGGTCAGTTATGTCCCATCTCTTGACTTCAGTCCTGTCTCTTCTCCAGAGAAAGGAACTACAGGCTGAGCAGTGATGATATTGGCCACATGAGTATCTCACCAACTTAATTTAGGGCAGTCATATTTGCACCAATTGCATTTCCTCCCAAAAAGAAAGCTGAGAAGACAGTGGAGAAAGGATGAGAAGTAAAGGAAGACAAAAATCAGATTTTGTTTTTTAATAACTTGAAAGTATGTCCTGTAAGGGAGAGACATACCATTTACTTAATTTTGGTCCACTTTCTGATTTCCAGTCTCTTTGTGAGGTATATCAGTTGGGAACTGTTGACATTATAGCACAGTCAGGTAGATATAGGTCAGGAAAAATCATCAGAAACAATCTAAAAGGTCACTTCTTACCCCAGTAAAGTATAGTTACTTTAACTGAAAAAGTCTCGCTGCTCAATTCAGTACTGTCTATGAAACAAAACATAAGGATTTTAAGAAATAGCTATATTTGGAAATAATATTGTTATAGTTACATCCCAAATGGAAAAAACAGCTTGAGAAAGCAGTCTCCTCTGTTCTCACCTGGCTATGTAGAATCCTATTCAGGTTCCAGGGGAATAGAAGGTCACACTGGAGGTACTTTACTGTAATTTTGACATGACTACAGTACAGAAGCTGATGCAGACAGAGCTCTGGGATGCCAGTACCTATCCTTCTCCATTACTCCAAGTCCTTTCTCTGTCCCTTTTCCATCTCCCCTTTTTTTTTCCCTTCCCCTCTCCTGCCACACACATACCCCAAGTCAGCCTGATTTATTGACAGCAAGGAAGATTTGTGTTGGTCTTTACATCCCCGTCTGTCCATCTGTGAAATAGTTTTTGAGTCACAGACATTACCTGAATAGCGATTTAACAAACAGTAAAAATGCAAAGGCTATTACACACAAAAAAACCCAAAGTGACTAAATCTGTTAAGCTGGTTTTTTCTCTTTTGCTCACAGTAATGCTGGTGGACATTTCAAAAGTACAGGAAATATTCTTAAAAGAGGCTTTAAAAAGCAAGTGCTCACAGGGTTTGTTTTTTTTTTTGGAAACACTGACAACCCTACTGCCATTATCAGAAATGCTTGCCCTTGCCCAAAATTTCTCCTTCTGCACACACTGGCTGCTAACCTGCTGTTACATGCTGGCTGGAAAGATGAACTCCAGCAGCCCCGAGAGCACAAGAGAGCATCGCTTGTGAAAGGGCTGTAAAGCATCATTACTAAACTGGAGAGCTCACGCAAAAAGATCCTGTTTGTACCTGCTTTTATCTAAAAAGCTGTTGTGCTTATTGTGTGCAGGTGTATGTCAAAGTTGGCTGGATGATAAAAACCTGATCTTGTGCACAGGCAATTCAGTCTTTTGCTCCTTTTACTGTTTGCTCTTCACAGATCTGCATGAACCCAAGCTAGCGAACTCAGAAAAGCATTTGGCCTGGCTTGCCAGAAATCCTTGAGCACCTAGCCAGTCCCCAAATAGAAAAGAGAACAGTATCAGCTTTGGTTTGGTTTTGTGTTGTGTTGAGGGGTTTTATGGGTTGAATTAACTTCAGAATCAGCACTGTGTATGCAATAGCCCTGGAAAATGAACTTACCTGCCCTTGGACAACATGCCAACACTACTCCCTGAGTGAAAACTGAGAGACAAAGTCCTGGTTGTCATCAATTCGCAGTGCATTCCCCTGAACTAGAGTTTGTCAAGTACTTCTGACAATTTGAGGATAACACTCTCTTGTGTATAGATATTTCACAAGCAACAAAAACAACCTACCTGGGATACATTATTTGTTAACTGTTCACTCAGCTCATGATAGGTGTGTGCCTCTGAACTGTATTTGGCATCTAACATCTCTCTTTTGATAGATAGCAGTATCTCAGCAGCCTGTTCTCTGAGCCAGCGCAGACAAGGAACGGGCAGCACACGTTCATCAAACTAACATCTGCTTTCAGTTCTCATTTATAGATGTGGAATCCTTTCAACTGGACATTAATCATTCTCTACAGTAGCAATTAGATACTTGAGACAGATCAGAACAAATCGAATTAGCCTTATTTATTAAACAAAAAAAATCCTAAGGAGTAAATAAAAAGGATGGCAGACCATCCTGTGTGCAGCATCATGAAAAGAAAATTAAGATACTGACACACAGGAGTCTAAAAGCTTTCAGGTGCTATTTTCAAAGCCTCAACTGTAACCAAATAGCAGAGGGCTCTACTGCAGAATGCCTCATGGATTATTTTAGCAATAAGGTATAATTGAAAGGATTATCGTGAATGTAATGTTTCCCTTCCAAAAATTCCAGGAATGCAAAAATTACTCTCATCTGCACTGCATGACTCCTGTTTTTAATGCTGGAGCTTCATTTTCACTCGCAAGGAATTCAAGCTAAGGGAAATGTTACCACAGAAATCCTCATTCAATTGACAAAGGAAAATCTCTCTTTTGCTGTAGTTAAACAAAACCTAAGAATTGTATCTTTGGAGAGTCTGGCTTAGTTCAGCTTCAGGCGATGGACATCCTGCACACCAAGAAGAGACACTGCTCTCCCCAAGGGATCAAACAGATCTCCCTGAGGAGCTCAAATTCTCCAGACTAGCTCAAACCAAGCAGTGCAGCTTCCTTTTGCTGGATTTCCCCAGCTTAACATGGCAGACAGCTCTCAGTGAGCAAGGTAGGGGACCCTGCCTCATTTGCACAGAAACTAGTAGAAAACCATCTGTAGATCACAAGACAAATGGACTGATCATTGGCAAGGTGAACAGCTATCCACCAAATACTTGATACTCTCCTTTCTTCATTTGTGTTTTTTTGCAAAAGTTGCTATTACTTTTAAATAAGGAAACAATTCAACATGTTTGTAACAGAAATCTGGCATTGTCTAAGTGAAGAAGAGCTCTCACCATCTAGATTACATGTATCAGCAGCATTTCAGGGTGGGTTGTTTTTTTTTTATAAGGGGAGTTTAATGCTAAGCAGATGAGAAGATGAAAGAGTATGTTGGAGAACAGCAAACAGGGTTTGGCCATCCAGAAACAAAATGATCCTCATCTGTCTGTGCCATAGATCATGAAGCCAATTATCTGCTCCTGTCCAGAAAGCCCCATCCCATGCTGGGCTGCCTTTACTGCTGCAAAGTGCCAGGGTGGGATAAGCAGGTCTAGAGGAAATGTGATTCTGCTGCCTGCCCTGAAAAGCTGTGCTGCTTTAATGTCTTTCTTCTCAGGACCTATTCAGGGTGCTCATGGGTGGGATGGAGGCTTGTGTGGGAAGGAGGAAGACGCTTTTTCCAGTAAACCCATCAGACTTCTTCTCCTTCAATATCCAGAGCCTCCCATGCTGATCCTTTCCTCTCCCTTCCTCAACTCTACATACACCTGATTGTAATAACAGCGGAGATACCATCTGGGGTTAGCTCATTACATGTTTATTACTCCTTTGTTTACTTCTTCATAAATATAAACTGTTGTTACCTGTGCAAGCTTGTGTATCTAGCCCAGTTCTGGTGAGCCTTAAAAGCCCCAAATTGAAAATAGCCTAAAGATGTGAGAAATCATGGCCAGCATCTCAGCCAGTTAGCCAAGGTATGGAGAGAAAACCATTGCAACATGCAGCATGTAGGGATGGGTTTCTATTTAAGATTTCCTGGCTCGGAGGTACCGTGTTAGCTAGTTAGATGTGGTTACAAATAGTAGCACCTGCTAACATTAATCACAATACTTTGGCAATGTGGCTACCAGTGTTAAATTATGAAAGGGACAGGTACCTTGCAAACCTAAGTCCAGTTTATGGTTGGCCAGATCATTTATCAGCCCGAGAAATTAACCTTTCCTCCATGTTCTGTGATCTCATACAAACGGGAATCTGAGGGAGAGAGGGAGGAAGGGGCCTTGGTTTCTCATTTGATTTGATTTTTCATTCGGTTCAATGTAACTTTAAGAAATATTAATCTGCTCCTTCGTTTAATTTCATCTGTACCACTGGCCAAGAGAAATGCACTAATTTATAAGTTGAAGCAAGCCTTGAGATAATGTCACCCACCATTCATCCAAATTTGTCACTAGCATCCCATTAAAGCCGTAATTATTTTTTAATTAAAACTAAGGAAGCTGGCATGCGTGTGCCTACTTTATACATCTGTTATGGGTTAAAATAGCTTTTAAAAAATGTTTTTTTAGACCGCAGTCTTTTGTGGCCATGGCCTATGCCAAAGAAAATGCAAACTTGCTTATTTTCTCCATGGGGCGCAACACTGCCTATGTGTGCCTGAACAGATTCGACTGGCCGTGAAAAGAATTCTAAATAAAACACAAACATGGAATTTGGCAACGCCACAGAAGCGAGCTTAAGACTAATTCCAGCATGCGGACGGCTCTCACACAGCAAGTCTGGCTCCACTATAAATGAAACCAGGCTCTGTAAAATCGCCAGTAAAGTTTGAGTTAGGATTTAAAGAGACAGCACTCTTATTCCAAGGTTTAAGGGGGAAAACACACACACACACACACACACACACACACACACACACACACACACACACCCCAGCTTATTAAGTAAATTCATGCTGGCCTAATAAGTCATTGAAAGCTGTGTTTACTTTCAGCAGTCATTTCTGTTCTAAAAAATTGCAAAGTTTAAAATAAATTAAAAAAAGAAAAAAACCACTAAAAACAGCAAATCCACTTTGGATTTGAGTTTTAGAAAAAAAAGAATGCTGTACGTATTACTGCAGGGACCACTGGTAGTGACAGCAATGAATGAAGGACCTACCTGATGGCAAAGTTGAAATGATATATTAAGAAAGAAGAAAGAAGTCTGAATGTCAGGGGCAGAACAGGGAAAGGAAAGGTGCGCATGGGCAGAAGCTCCATGGCCAGGGTGGCCAGGGACAGAGCATCCTGTTCCCATCAGACAGTCCAGCAAGAAGGATGGTGACTCACTGGGACTTGCTGGGAGGGAGCTATATGCAATACAACTCCATGCATGCATGCATGTAGATGGGGAAATCTAAGCCTGAGGCAATGAAATCCCCTGGGTAATACCTCCCCAGCAGTGCCAGCCAGCCCCAGAGAGCAGACATCTGTGAAGAAAGAGTGAGGAGAAAGTGAGAACAGCATTCACTCATCTTTACCTATTAAGGAGAAAACAAATTTAAGAAATCTCAGTTTATAATCACAAGATACAGCCTGGCAAACTTAGCAGGAAAGGGCAAGGAGCAAATTATTTAAGCAGTAATAGTACTGTCTCGCACATACTTGCTCTCCCTTACAGCTCTGGATGATACCAGGACACTGAATTAAAATTATATCTCAAGAGCCCACCTCAAACCCTGACCATTGGGTTTTTCCCTGATAAGGGAAGAGCAGAAGGGAAGATTTGCTGGCTAGAGAGCTCTAAATATGGGAAGAGCTCAGACGTTGATGAGTGTGCTCAACTGCACTAATGAACGGTGACTGGTGATGGAGGCAGGGGCAGCATTGCTGCAGCTTTCACAGCACTCCTGGTGGAAAAGGGGCAGGGAAAGTAGGTAGGAAATTGGGAAGAAGTTTACAGCAATTTAACAAGATCGTTTTACAGCTATTTATGCATCTATTGATAAAGATAGTGAAGTGTTTGGGCTTCGACAGACTACAGAGCTTATAAGAGTCTACCTCAAATTTACAATAGAGGTATTCAGTTTGAAGAGAAAAAAAATAGAGCTACTATTACTACTATTAGTATTATTTATTATGATGACTTTTATTAATCAGAATTATTATTAATTTTATAAGGTTTTACAGGAAAGTAAAGTTACTCACTAATTTTGTCCTCATCACAGGACCACAATGACCCTGTTCCCAGTTTAATCAAGGTTTCACACATTTTTATAGAGGATTTGGATTAATCAATCCATAAACACTCAGATACAATTTTTGGACAGACTTTGCATTATAAGCCAGTCTGTGACATAACAAATAAACTTATTCTCTCCCTGTTCAACCAGACGAGACGAGAAAATAATTCAAAATTCTGTTAGGAGATGCAAACTGAAGAAAGAGTTCTCCTGAAGGCAAAAAGCACTGGCGCTATGCTGTGGTCCTACAAGGTTCCATGACTTTTTGGTTTTTACCCTGCTCACCATGGACAGTTTTAAATGTTACGTATTTCCCAACAATACTCTGATTCTTACTTAAATCTCTGTACACCCTGGAATTCCATAGAACATGCTCACAGCTGGCAGAACAGTACAACATCACTGAAGTCAGAAAACACCTCATAGAAAGATGCTCAGCCAAGCATTCCTAGGCAGCCCCTAACCCATCTCTCAGTGGACTGCTGGCATGGTACAGCACTCCCTGGGAACACCACACTTGTCACGCAGCCATGGTAGATATGTAAGGATCAGGTTTAGATCTGCGTCTCACATGAAGTAATCTAGGTCAATGCAGGACACGTAAGGAGACAGTCTGACATACAGAAAGGATGGGATGCTCCCCTCACATTGCCAGGAGATGTACTGAAAATAGTACATTTACTGTTGGCTTCAAATAGCCAAGTGACGTTTAAACAAGCATCAAAGCTGCAGGTATGTTGTGCAAACTGGCCTCTCTCTAACCAGTGATTTTTTATGTTAATAGCAAAGACAGTAATTTAGAAAGCACCGTTGCATGGCAGGATTCCAGTAACTGTGTCTTCCCACTGCCTTGTACAGTGCCTGCATTAACCTCATTCCAGAAGTCCCAGGACCTCTGACTCATACAGCTGAATTCATAAAAAATGTAAGGCTTCACTATGTGGGATTTTTTTGCCTGCTTCCTTCCAAGTGTGTGTTTCAGTGTCTCGTTGAACCTGGCTTCCCCAGCCTGTGCTACGGCACGTTGCATCAGTGGGAACGGGGACCCATAGAAATGGTTGGACTAAGACAAAAACAAGAAGAAAATAAAGTTACCAAAGGCACGTACCATACTCTAGCCCTCCAGATTTCTGTACATACTGCAAAAATACTTAGGAAAAGCTTGTCCAAAAGAAAGGAAACAGGCCAAAACGTATGTTGCTAACAGTTGCTCAGCCGCTTACTGCTCAGCAGAAAGAAGGACCAACATGCAGAACATAGAAGCCCAGTGGGGTACATGCAAGGTGCATCAGCATGGCTTCTTTGACTCAAATCCCTTTCTGAACATAAAGCATCCCATCTGAGCACAGAACTCTTCCTTTCATCTATTTTTATGAAGGACTCAGAAAACAAAAAAGAGTCCAGGTCCTCTTAATTGGGCAGCACTGGAGGAACACAGGGTTATTTTTGCAGTTCCCTGGCCTAAACCTGAGCCACCCCAGGAATAAATTATCCCATTCCCCTAAAATAAATAAAATAAAATAAAGAGATATCACTATAAAATCTACAATGTCTCACTGTTTCCTCCACCTTTCCCACTCTGGCTTGTGAACTAAAGAGCAGTTCTTGTCACAGCTACCTACGCCATACAGCATGGCTCACCCTACTTCCTTTGACACTGAGCATTATATTTGTGCATACAGATTTATCTCTGTTCTCACAAACTGAACAGGCCAATTCACTTCCTGGCTCAGACACACAAACACATCCGCATGAGTCTGACAGAAAGCAAGAAGAAAAGTGATGACAAAAAGCTACTGCTGAAGGGGTAGGAGAAAACTCCATCCTGAATACGCCAGGTGAGGCTGTACAAGTGAACTGTTTAGCATATGTAATGTACAAATGAATGGCAATTTACTGAGAGAAAGAAAGAATAATTGCAAACATTTATGCCTCGTGCACATGTATTAAAAAAAAAATCAGCTTTTAGAGAGCTGGTGCATTGCCCAACCAAAAGGCAAGGCACCTGACAAGCACTACCCCTAATTTTGTTGCTTTTTAGGTGATTGCTTCCTTCCTTCTCTTCCTGCAGTTGATTTCTTCTCTCTTTACAAAGTGTTCACCAAGAGGCATTCAGCTCCCTGAAAACGAGTGGGAAAGTAGTGGCAGCAGGGAGAGGCTGGTCCCATGCTGCAAACCATTCCTGGTGGTTACTATGCAGCAGAAACATGAAAGTCATTCCTGCCCCTTCGCTGAATACAAACACACACCATGCTACAACTTCTAAAAGGGATCTGCTCCTCCTTCAGACAACCGAGGTGTTTCTGGACATAATGTGTGCCGAAAGGTTGATCAGGCACTGGAATAGGTTGCCTGGGAAGGTGGTGGAGTCACCCTGAATTGTTTAATAGGCATCTGGATTTGACGCTGGAGGATATGGTTTAGGGGTTACAGCAGAGTGGCAGGCAATGGTTGGACTTGATGGTCTTTGAGGTCTCCTCCAAGCTTGGTGATTCTTTGATTCTATGATTCTAAGCTATGACAGTGCCCAAACCATGCCTCCTGCACCCCAGTAAAGCAATCTTTATGGATGCTGGTGTCTTGGCGAAAGTACTGCACCAACGCCAAGAAAAAAGAAGACTTGAATTTGTTTGGGTCTTCTGTCAGAGCAGCAGGTGCCTTGCCATCAGTGGTGCATCTTGGTCACCAAGCTACTTTCTCCCTTCCAAACTAAAATAATGACAAATATTTAATGAATTAAGGGAAAGACATGGAGGTTATTGCTAATGGGAACAACAAAGTACAAGAAAGGAGCACTGTAAAAAAAACGAACCTGTTCAATAGATAGAACCAAAATGTCCTTCCCTTGCTTTCCCATAAGCTCCCTTTTTGCCTCATGTCCCACCTGAAACCACCAAGACCTGTTTGTCCTTTAAGAAAGATGAATCAATTGCTGTCTGCTCCCCTGATGCTTACCTATACCCTGAGGTCACCTATTCCTAACCCAACCATCGCTCAGCAAACTCTAAAAGGAAATAAATCCATCCATTCCAATAAGCAAATTATAAAATCACCTTCATCCATCTTGTTCCTATATTTTTAAATTTGATTGTGGCCAGAGAATTGCTGGCTGGGAATTACCCTTCCCCCACGCGCACATACACCCTTTAAAAATGCAAAATCTAGCCCTCTATTTCAATATTTCTGATGTCAGTGACCGGTGTCGGCTCTCCCCATACAGTAACTGCTTTAAAGCGCTGCATACAGCACTGCATTAAAAATTAATTACACATGCTATTTTATTGATAGTGCATAATGTAATGAGCACCAGCTGTGCTAAACATCCAAACTCCTTTTTAAGACAGCTATAAAAAAAGAAAGAAACTGCACTTCCAAATGCTTCTCCTGTCAGAGGAGAAAAACAGCAACATCTTGGATGGATTTGAAACAGGATTCTTTGATTTAGCTCTCCATTTGGAGCGTTTGAAGAGTTCAGACTCTCGGGCTCAGCATAGTGGTATGCAATCGAGTTAACTCTCTCAATGTTGGAGCCATTGTCCTTATTGCAGGCAACGTTGCCTTGAACCTTTTTGTCCCAAGACTACCAGATTCAGTTCCACCCATTAATATTGCAATTAAGAGCTTTTCTTTTTTCCTGGGATGTCTGGAAGTGGCAAGCATCCGCTTTAAAGCACCTTTAAATATCACTACCGCTCCTGCTGGTTCTTAACTTGACATAATTAGGACTTACAAAGTTATGGTGATCGGCTGTCTGTCTAGAACAAAGCCTCAGCCACACTCACATTGCCAGCGACCCTGCCCCATGCAGCACCCTCATTTTAGTCACCTCCCAGCCACATTAAGGACTCTTGACAAACACACATTCAGTCAAAAAAATCAGTCTGTGTTAGATCCACCTATTTTGAGTTTGGATCTGATTTTAATATCTGGTGAGACAGAGAGCTGCATAGGCAGACAGGTCACATATGATTTTAATACTTGGATAGATGAATGAACACATAAATTGATCGATAGGTGTAAGGATGGATGCATACACTCAGACTGATTTGTTACTGGTTTTAGTATATACATCTCTCATACATCCCTGCACTCTAAGTACCGTCCACAAACTCAGTTCTACTACAGCATGCATTAAATATTTCACTAAAATAAATAAATACATGTAACCATGACTAATAGGGACATCTTTCCTGAATGTTAGCCAGCACTTTATGCAAAGCTCTTCTTTATGCAGCAAATGAAAAGATACATTTACAAAGAGTCTTGGGGAAACCATAGGCCTTTTTCTGCACTGAGATACATCTACCCAATTCCTCTTTCTTCTCCCAAAAAAAAAAGCACCCAGTGCTGAACAGAAATCAAGTTTTAGTGCACCTTTTTTTTTGGGTTTGAAATTCCACTCAGCAAAAAATGAAGAGTAGAGTATCAGCCGTTGTCCTGGGACATGATGAGTTAGGAGGTTTTTGCTGGATGAGTTTGCATTCTCCACTCTGATTACTGTTTTGTTTTCAATTGATCCTCCTGTGTTAATAAAACCCAGTCTGGAGTGAACAAAAGCTTGCTTCTTGCTCAAGTAAGAAATGTGCCGAGTGCATACCATATCATTAACATAAAAGTTTTTGAAATAATACAGTTTTCTGGACAGATTGTATTAATTGCATCAAGCTTTTTACAGCAGGGTGGTCTGATCTAGTTCTACTTATTGGCTGACTCCAGTTATAAAACCAACATAAAATGAATATGGTGATATAATAGAAAGAGGGGAAAATATTCTTTTAAAACCTATGATTTACTTACACATACTGCTTTTATCCTTGCTGTCACCTTAACCTTTGCCAAGAAAACACCAGACTAGTTAAATGAGGCAATAAGTAGAATTTCAGTAACCAAGTAAATTGATATTAACTTTACAAGATGACTGTGATTTTCAGAATGTCCTAATGACTAATACAGCTGATTCCTTGAATTAACAGGAGCTTGTTCCTCTCTTCTGAGCTATGGCCCCATGCCTTCGTCTGCTTTAGACTTTAAAATTCACAGCCCTGTCCATTAATCACTGTCGTCCATGCCCACTTGCTGTTTTTATATATGCAACTAAGTATCGTAATTGCTTTCCACCTCCTTCCATCAGCCTACATGCGGGAAGGAAGCAGTTTCACTGGTTAGCTGAATATATGTGTATTGGACAGATTTAATTATCTTTACAGGGGTATATAAAACCCTCACTTGTAGGCCCAGGTCCAAAGATTTTGGATCAGGTATATACCTGAATGCAGGCACAGGGGATAAAATATTCTCCGTGTCATTACAATCCCCTTTGTCTTATGCTGATTATGATCCCTTTTCTGGGGTTTTTGAACTGTAGTATCTTCAGGGCAGGGACTTTTTCCTTTGGAGAGCTCGCTGTAAAGTGCCATGCACTTCTGCACTGAGATTTTCAATGCTCATTTCTCGTTAACTTTAATGGGAAATGGGCATCCAAATCTCTTAGGCAGCTTTGACAATTTAAGCCTTAATGTACAATATTAATAAATCAGCATCATAAAAAGAGCCTTATGAAGATGTATTGTGAAAAAATAGCCCCACAAAAAGCATTGCAGTGTATGTGTGCATGCATACGGGCATATACTTTTCTTTACATAATTACGTCTCTCAACAATCATTTGCATGTCTCTGTTATGCAAAAAAACCTGTGTGTGTTTTACAGTTACTCTGAGCAGTTGCAATTCATTGAAATGAAATAAAAAGCAGGCTCAAAAAAGCACCCTAATCTGGCAAGGGGTAAAGCAAAATGAATGCTTTGCCCATTTATATTTTAGATCCAAGCTACACAACCCTGTGAATTTCATTACTCTATTCCAACTTCTAATTAAATAGGCACTAAAAACATTTAAACGGGAGAACCCAATTCAACAGACAGAAGCCTCTGAGGAAATAAATAAATAAATTAAGAGACAGAGAGAGATTGTTCCAGTGGTAGAGTTTGGTTTTTTTAAAAACACATGGAAAAACATAGACCTTTACTTGCAAACTCATCATCCTGTGGTGTCCTGAACACAAAGAATTGAATGAAGTCAGAGGGGACCATGACCAGCAACAACCAAACAACACAGTGGACATCCAAGCAAACCTCCTAGCACCATTTACTGTGATTGAAACTACTATCAGCAGCACATTTTCTAAAGATTGCTAACAGCTCTGGATAAGGAAGCATGACTTCCTCAGTGCATGACTGAATGCTACTCAGCATCCTGGGCGATCGCTCTTATCTAGGTTGGAGATTTCCAAAAGCAGTTTTTCACACATGCGTACCCCAAATCCCACCAGCAGCCATAAGTTTAGATTCTCCAGCACAAACTGCTGTGAGAGACTCTTGAGGGCCCGATTAGTGAGTGCCCAGCAGAGATTTGGGAGTACCTGCAACTTCAAGCCTTCAGAGTCGCAGCCTGCTTGAGAACTGCACGGAAAAACTCCAGGTCCTGAATTAAATGAATGCTGAAAAACAGGAAAGGTAAGAAATGATGAAGGTAGAGGAGAGGCGGGAACTGTTGATGGCTTTTGTTCAAAGAAGGAAACAATTCCTCAGAAGCAAGAACAGGGTTGACAGAATAAAAGGCTAATCAAGTCAGAGAGACGAGCAGATCTCTAAAGCTGGAGCAAGTGACTGTTGTAAATGTCTATATTAAAAAAGAGGGCACAATGCAGGGATTGTCACTAGATTATTAGTCAACACAAAGAACTCACTTTTCTTTCATTTCCACAAAACACTTAGGGGGATAGAAAGATACCATAACCCTTGCCACGGGGTTTAAACCATGCCTAGGTTCACATACAGTGAATACTATGGGAGTTAAGAAAGGGTTAAGAAGACATAATGTTCTTTTTCAAGGGAAGAAAATGTTTCTTTCAAGCAGACCTTGACCAGCTACTGTCATAAACATGTAGCATGCACTTTGATATAACCTATTCTCTAAGTGCCGCAGACTGCAGCAGTAATTACAGGAAGCCATGATAACAAGTCTCTCTGTCCACAGAGCTGGCATCACTCTCCCAGCAAACAGGCAATTCTGAAAACTCACACAGCACAACTGCAAAGTGAGAACTCAAAGTATGCAAA
This sequence comes from Acanthisitta chloris, assembly GCF_000695815.1. Taxonomy (NCBI): domain Eukaryota; kingdom Metazoa; phylum Chordata; class Aves; order Passeriformes; family Acanthisittidae; genus Acanthisitta; species Acanthisitta chloris. The sequence goes on along the minus strand of NW_008693975.1, from coordinate 38,554 downwards.
GTACAAAAGCCTCACCTTCCCACATTCTTTAATAAGTTATTCCTTCCTTCCTTTTCTATTTTTAGCTGTACTTGCTTGCCTTCCCACTAGCTGCTGGCATCAGAAGCAACAGGGAACCCAGGCATCCAGTTCACTGTTACAACTACCTGCCTACCAAAGGCACCTACGTGCATACTACACCAGTGAAGACAGAGAACAGCAAAACATGAGATCAGTTCCAGTTTGGTTTGCTGGTTACCAGGAGGAGGGAAGACAGGAGGGAGGAGAGCTATCTGACTTTCTGATCCAGTGCTCACCATTTGGAAGAGCCTGTCTTGACATCCATCTCAGGCCAGTTGGTCAATCCTCTAAGACCGACGAAGCAGAGCTTGATTAAAACAGCATCCATCTCATGCTGCATACAGCAGCTGTGATAGAAAATTTAACCAACCCCCCGTGCACCAATGGCACCTCACCACACAGCACATTGCTGCAAACCCAGTGCCTGCTCCCCAGTGCAAGCAGATGGGTGCAGGCTGAGCATCTACCAGGTGGCACAGGAGACTTCTCTGCGTGCCCTGAGCTTCCCCAAGAGTCAAAACAGCATCCTGCAGAGTGTTCTCAGCCTCCTCTCAAGAATACTTTATCTTTCAAGATCAAGGATTTCCAAGATGCGGATTTAAATTTCTTGCAAAACTTTTTGTTTCACTTTATTGCATGAATAGAGAGATGTACAGGGATATTCTCATGAGATACAGATTTCTGTAGCCAGGTGCTACCACTGCCTGTGGAAGGAAAAAGCTGAGCACAGCAAAGTTTTGGCAGCTTCGGGTGGGAGATAAGGAGACATTTCCCGAAGACTTTACTCCTGACAGTTGCTGCTGTCTCTAAATCCTCTGGTCCTCATGCTTTACTTATCCAGCATCATTTGGGGAACTCACTATTAAAACTACATGCATGTTATCATGAATGAGAGCTGTGGGGTTTGGCCCACCACAGTGAGATTCCATAAATACTTGTGGATTTTGCCAGAGCTGTATTTTCTTTTAAGCCCTCCCCATGTTCACCTCTCCAGTCTGCAGCTCACCATAGACCCTGTCTTGCAACTGAGCCATGCTCAGAAACACCCACTGATTTCAAAGAGATCACTTGGTCTGAAACGATGGAGTCTGGAGACAATATGTCCATGTCCTCTTTGCCTACATTGGTGTGCCTTCATTTTCACATCACTTTCTCCTCCTCGTGGTGACAAAAGTCAGGCATTTAAAAGGAATAAAGGAAAAGAAAAGCTGGTGGAGTAGAGGCCAGGGATGCATGGTGAGTTACTAAGGAGCATTTTCTCAAAGCAAGGAAGAAAACGGCATGGAGCACATACATCCTGCGTGCACATGGATGTGGAGAAGAGCCTTTAATACGAATGGTTGAGGAGGGAGGGCAAAAAAAAAAAGAAGGGAAATAAAAATACCTCAGATGTTAAATGTTATCCAATTAAGCTTAAAATAAACAGCCCAGAGAGATGACATCCTGATACTGGAGTATCACATTCTATGAAGAGTCTCAGACATTTGTTCACAATGTGGCACAAATGGCCTGGCAGAGGCCACTGGTGACAGCTGAGGGTGGGCAGGCAGGAGAGGAGGGATGGGGAAATGGAGTCAAACGTCCTTTCCCACTCCCCATCCTCTTCCTCGGTGGAGGCGGAAGGAGGAAAGGGGAGTGGGGGCGGTTAGAGCATTTCCTCTGCCTTCCCCATGTGACCCAGCAAAGGCAGCTCTCCCACAGCAAAGACGACATCACTCGGCAGCACTACTGACCTTCAGATAGCAACAGAATAAAAGTATTTCTATTACCTGACAACTGACAATGACATCCAAATGTGCCTGACGTCTCAGTCTGAATCTCAGTCTGAGTCCCGCCAACTGAGACTGCACGTGCACCACAGCAGGGCAGGCTAAGGCAGGGCGGGAGGGAGGCCAGTGCGCGGAGAGGTGACGTGATCACGGATGTGTGAGGGTGGGAGGAGGCAGCTATGGGAGCCCCCGGCAGGTTTGCAGGCCTGGACGGCCCTGGAGAAAAAACAATAGAAAAAACTGTCAGTCGGATCTAAGTTTGAAGGGACAGAGGAGGCATCATCAGGGGAAACAAGCGAGGTGGGGTTTGGCTGCCTGACGCACAACATGTTTGGTCTGAACCCCTCTCTGGGTCTGGCTGAGGCTGGAAGGCTCGCACTGGGTGGGGGAAGAGAAAGAAGAGACCCAAGGGGCCCACGAACCCAGGCTGGGGGTCTGTGGGGGGCATGAAGTGGGGTGAAGGTGGGGGATGGCCATCCCTGGCACAGAGCAGAGCCAGAGGTGGTGGACGTCACCACTGGCACTTGCTCAGGGACCAAACCGAAAGGGGAGTTATTGTTTTACGGCTGTGTTAACGCACTGAGCCAATACAAAAGTGGACAGGCTTTCTGCCCAGCCGCCACTGAAGCAGGTTCCACACACCAGCCTGGACAAAGTGTGGTGACTTAGAGCTCAAATGGCTTCAGTGAGGTGCCAGGAGCTGAGCTCCCTGAAGGAAGCCTTGGCGGCCGCACGCTGCCTTCCCGCTTGAGCCGCAGCCAGTTGTGCATTTTGCATGCCCCGATTATGCAGGCTGCATCCTCACTGAGCCTGCAAGGAAGGGAGATGCCTTTTTGCTGGTAGCTAGAAGATGATATTGTAACCTCCAACTGTATCATTTATTTTTAACCCCTTTAGGAATCACCTGCCATTTAAAAGCTGTATTTGAGGCTTTTCTCCTGCTCCTCTGGAAATGCTTGCTCCTCCTGGCACTAGTCCAAGCTGAACTCTGCGACTTTGAAAAACTAAGATACGTCTTAAATGTCAATATACACCTGCACAAATACAGATACACACACACACACACACATTGCACACAGAATCCTGTAGAAGTCACGTTTCTGGCTGGTGGAAATTAGCAAAGTTTAAAGGGAAGCTGAGCGAACGGCACCGCTTTACATCCACTGGGAATCCCACCCTCTCCATTTAAAACTATGCTTGCCACTTAGTTATTACCTGAAGGGTAGCTACTAATCAAGGGCAGTTTCTAAATGAAGATCTGTGGTGGAGTAGTTGCCATTGAAAAGCTGGCATTTGCCAACAGTTACCACACAGTGGTAGATCAGAAACCACAGTTTCCCCCTGTATTTAGATCAGGAAATATGTGTGCTAATTGTGGGGTACTTTATGGCAAATGCTCCCTTTCTAAATGGTGGTATCCCTGGCTGTGCATGAATGTGTGTCTTGCAGATACATGCAAACACTGTGGCAGCAAAGAGAAATATTTATCTGTGTTCCCTCCAAACCTAGAAAAAAAAACCCAACTTTTTCCAAAGGAACCTAAAGTGTGGCAACAAAAAAAATTATTTGTCCATACTTCCTCTGACCCTAAACATGCAAAATTTTCCAAGGGAGCTTCTCCACCTTGAGAGTCACTATTCAGAAAACAGGCCTGCATGTTGATCTGACAGCTACACATGTGAGGCAAACGGGGATACTTCATCCTTGGCACAGCATCCAGTGCTCCAGTCTGCAAGGACTGCATTTGATTTTGGCGTTTATCTTAAATGGCTAAGAGACCACCAGTGCAAAACATTTGTGTGAAGCTTCTGCCAAAACCACAAGTGAAGAGTCTAAATTCCCTGTATAAATACTTGAGCTTCAAGCATCAAGGATAAAATTTGTGCTCTTTTGTGAGGAGTGGTTTTAAATAGAAGCCATTTCTGTGGTTTGTGGGATGAGGAAGGGCTTTTTTTTTATTTTGGGGGCTCAGTTGTTTGGCTATTATATTGTTTGATCTCTCTGGAAGTACTACACAAGCAGGTAATGATAACTGCTATCATACATACATTGCATTTTGGGCAGGACAGTGCACTACGCATGCAGAAGCTGATGTCAGACATCATAGGTGTATGAACCACTCTACTGCCCCTGTAATAGATACGAATAACAAGTTTGTTTTTTTCATGGAACAAGAAAAGAGTAACAAAGATTCCCTCCAATGACTTAACAATTGTATCTTGTATTCCTAATATTATAAAAATAGCTAGGCTGTGTTGAACTGCCTGGGCACTAGTCCTTGCTGGGAAAGTTGTGAGCTTGAAATGGGGATTTGGAGTAGGACCACACAGCAGCTATGCCTCAGGTTACACAGAGACATGTCTGTGGCCCCTAAGGGCACAGGTCCTGCAGTCATTTGGCCCTCTATACCTTGTGGTGCCATACTACAGGTTTTGGAGATCATTACACAGAGAAACTATACAAAGCCCACCACATGCACTGTCAGCCCCAACTGCATGGGGCTTTAATGTGGAGGTCCATGGTCCCTGGCACACAACACTACTCTGAGAACAACAGTCCTGGTGTGCCCCACACATCCATTTGCAACGAACTCAATGCAATCTGCACAGACCTGAGGTGTATGAGAAGGTGGAAAAAGCTCTCACTGAGTGGTTACAGGAGGTTCTCCCAGCTCTTATCCAATGCATCTCCTCTAGTGTGGAAAGGGAATTAAGGTTTCAAACAGGAGGTTTCTCATCATCTGCTCAAAAGGATCCTGTAAGACCCTCTCACCAAAGATGCTGGGAGCAAGACAGTAATCTGTTTGAACAAGATACCTGACAAATTTACCAGAAGGACTGTATCAACCAGTTGCGAGTGAATGGGTGGAACAGAACGTGTTGCTCAGAAGGTCTTTTTCTTGTCCTCAACCTGGAGAAGAAAGTACTAATCTAGTGGCAGACAAGGAAGGGTTGGTAAGGAAGAAAAAGAAACTCTGGCAGATGATCATGGATTCCCACCACTACTCCTGAGTCCAGTGCTAAGAGACAAAGATCATAGGGCTGCCAGTCCAGGAGACTTGAGTCTGGCCCTATAAGCAAATCCTCCTAGAGGATTTGACTGCTGCTACTTCAGGGTTTGCTTCTTTGTCATAAATCAGGACAGTTCTACAGAATCAGATCAAGTGGCAAATCATGAAGATGGAAATCAAATCCAGTGGCCTCAAGGAAATACATGGAGAAAAGGAGTCCTCTACCGTTAGGTACATGATACCTCTTCATAGCTATAGAAAGGATAACAGTTGTGCTCAGAAATGCTCAGCTTGTGTTTGCTAGGAACATGTTCATGTTTTATCTCTCCAGCTCCCCTCTGTGGGATCTTATGTGGTATTTTTCCCCATAAAGGTTCTATTTAAAGCTGGAAACGAAGACAGGGGATCTACCGTTCTTCAACTTAACTGTAACAGGTGACAGACAAACACAAAATGAACAAACAGGTTAAAAAGATAGATATATGTAGATAGTATCCTAAGGTGATGCTGAGAGTTTTCTGCTCAGCCCACACAGCACCAGGTGAGGGAGGGGAGTCGGTCTCTGGAATTCTATGCCTGATTGACCACATCACATTGCACACAGGTTTCAAAAAGAAAACACACCTGTGATCCTCTGGCTGCCACAAAGGGCACAGCCACAATCAACATGAAGAGAAAGCAAACTGCAAGAACTGCAGTGCAATCTCAGAGGCAAATATCCCATCTGGATGAGGAGAGCAGGCACACACATGCAGCATTGTGTTGCTTGGACATCAGTGACATGATGTGTGAGGCTCAGTTTTCCTCTTGGGTCAGCACTGGGAAATCACTCACCTGCAGTGCAGATCTCAATTATATATTCTGCATTCATTCTGCAAGGATGTGAAGGGGAGATTTGCACATAGTATGAGTGTGAAACATGCACAGGGACTGTCACAATGTAAATAAAACATCTGCATTGCTGATAGCAAAGGAATATTTTTGTTCTCATGCTTTAAACAGGCTTGGCATATCCTCAGAGCCTGTACACGGCAGTAGCTCACAGGTGATGACTTCCAGGCACTGCTAAGAGTATTTTTTTTTTTGCTCTCTGCTATTTTTAAACTTGCAAAGAAGAAAATAAGGTAAATTGGACATGACCCCAGATGATGGAAATGAGCATAAGAGCTGAGATGAACATGACAAAAGCCACAATCAAGGCATAAATTGCATCCTTTTGTTGTCCCTCTCCCTGAGTCTAGGCATGACTGGCCATATGATATGGTATATGTAAAACACCATTGCTTCTCTGGCACATCTGCAGAAAAGTCCCTGATCAAAGCACAAGGATGAAGCCAAAGCAGCATTCACAATGTCCCACCTCAGCATGGCTCGGAACAGGGGAACCAATCTTTTTTTTTCAGAGATCTGGCTTTATATCTCATGTCACATGTATTTGCAGCCACGTGTAGCTGTGTAGCTGGTGCAGCCCTGGGGGTGTTGTGTCCTTGGCTGGGTGGGTGCCTGGGTGTGTATCTGTGCACAGGCAGATATGTGAGGCACTTAAGAGGGCATGAACCAAGTTTTTCTGTGTGTCTCTCCGTGCCTGTCTGGTGACAGAAAATCAAATCAATTGCCGGGTAGAGAATAAAGCTCAGCTCCATTATTAAAAACTCTCTTTCAATAAAAACATCTGTTCAAACAGTGTACGGCTACAAATTTGGAGAGCAGGCTGAAGCCTCGTCCCTGCCCTGTGCCCATCATGTTCAGGGAGAGTACTGCAGATGTTTTGAGATGGGTTTTACATGCACCATTGCAGCAGCTTTAAACAGACACATCCAAAAGTGAAAGGCAAATCCATTCGCTAATCTTTCCAACAGATTTTTTTGTGTTGTCTCATCTGTATCACACCTTCTCATACAGAGTGTTCCCACCTGATAGTATTCTCTTTCTGCCATGTCTCTTTATACAGACACCAACAGGGTTGAGGAAGCAAATACACACAAGCACACACGTGTACGCACACATGCACAAACATTTCCAACAGTGACTAGCACAGCAGTGCATGCACACCCTGCAAGGGGCAGATACACACAGCATCCTCCAGGAAGGGTAAAATGATTCCATGGTATGGGCAGACACACTACTATACACACTCACACATGCAGTCCAGCACTCAGCCAGACACACCTACACATCAGCCTTTACCTCTCCCCCCCAGCACACACACAGTGGTTTTGGAGCAGTTCCCCTGCACCGACTATGATGCTAAGACTAAAACTTAGCTTGAGCTGGAAATGGAAAGGCTTCACTGGGGAGAGAAGAAGGAGAGCAGGGAAGGGATTTCTTATTATATTTTGCTGAGGGATTTTTTTTATTATTTTGGCAGACAAGGGTTTCCTTTGAATTGATACATTTCTTTCTCCCAAGAATTTGGAATGATAATGCATAAATGAGTCATAGATCAAGAACAGCGACATGGTGAGCAAAAGAGTGTGAGTGAGGGGCACTGGCACAGAAATTTGACAGTACCCCAACTCCCCCCCTTCCTCCCCCCATGCCAAGACATTAATTCTCACAAGTCGGAGAAAATTACTATGCATGAATGCAAAAAGCATGATCAGGAGTAATTAACATGGCTTCATATGCAAATTTTATTAATGCAGAAGTACAAAGTCATTATGCAAATGAAACTTACGTCAACTCTCTTGACAAATATTCATCTCTAAAGCTCAAGTTTCTCCCTTCTAATTTTTTTTTTCGATTTTTGGTGTAAAACCGGGGGGGGAAAAAAAAAAAAAAAAGAAGCGATGAGGACTGTTTGACAAGTTTGCAAAGTTGTTTTTCAACCGGAGAAATTTATTCTTGCATTGTTGATATATTTTTTTTTGTTGTTGTTGTTGGCAGGTACACGACAGCTCATGGAGGAGAGAGGGAGGATGGGGGACGCGGGCTACCAGCAGCAGGCAGCCAATCAAAACGCCAGCGGCTGTAATGAGCGCGATTGATGACTGTTTGGCTTTACTGCAGGGTAATGAACTAGAATCCAGTCTGAGGAGGAAAAAAAATATGAATATTCATGAAGCTGTGCTCCTGCCTTTGATGATTAAAGAAATTTTTAATATTCAAATAAGCGCTTGCCAAGTGATTAACAAAGAACAAGCACGCAGGAATATGGAAATGGAGCTGTGGAAGATTTGGGAGTCACAGTCTGTGCAGAAAAGACAGCACAAAATTTCATAAACAAGATAGGCAGATAACCCAATTCAAATCTGAGCAAATAAAGGGGGAAAAATCCCCTTCTTTTTCATCAGTTTAGATATTGTATCAGTCACTTTGTTTTAGAGTGCAAAGGGAGAATAAAAGCAACTGATGGAATAAGACAGGGAAAAAAATCCAGAACCCTGAGAAACCCAACCCAGCAATTACAAAGTAAGAATCCTGGGTGAGAAACTGATAGGAAAATGATGGCTAAGTCCACCGTCTGCTGTGGGCTATTGCTTTTCAAAAGCAGGAACCTGCCTGATGCTGAGAGCCTCCCGGCTACTGAGAACAGCCAACTTGTTGTATACAACAGGCAGGAGTCGAAAGTATCCTGAAATAACCAAGACCTGTCCCTGCTGTTAAATACCCTTCCTCGGGTAAAGGGCACACTGTGGGGCTTGACCGCTGTCTGGGAGAGGAGAGAGTGCAAGAGAAAGAAGAAATATTATTGCCAGGGAAAAGAAAGCAAGAAAAAAAAAGTGAAAAGGAGGGTGCAAGGAGGTCTCAGCTGCCCACCCTGGTAATCAGTTAGTAAGAAATGTGTTTTCCATGGCTGAGCCAGAAAGGTCCTCCACTCCCCACAGATTTCTGAACAAGGATACAAAAATCCAGCCACATTATAAAATGTCTGATAAGTTCAGGCTCTCACAGTTTAATAGCTTTGCTAAGGATTCACACTGAAGAACACAGTAACAATATTAGCTGCTAAAATGACTTTGCAGTTAAAATACATCTAATTAGCAGCCAGTGACTTTTTTTTAAAAAAAAAAAAAAAAAAGCAGTTAACTTCAGGGGTACATTATACCAGAATTAAATGTGGTTGAGCTCCTTCCGATACTCAACACCAGAACAAGGATATCTTCAAAGACTTAGGGCACTGGAAAACCAACTCACCTTCTTTGTTATTACATCCCAGGGTTTCACAGGCCTGTTTGCCTTTTCTGCAGATCTTTAAAAACTCTGGTTAATTATTTCCTATTTTAAAATCTAAAGAAAGCATAGGCTAGGTACCATTTAATAATTAGCTGGTGTCTTCAGAACATAAAATTTCAACACTACTTTAAATAAAAATAATAATAATAATAATAACACCATGAGGACCATGCTACAAAATGCAAAAACCCACCATGACCAGAACCTTCAGAGCTGCCATGAAAACACATCATGGAGCTAATTGGATTTTTCACCCTATATCTGCTCCATTTTGGAGGCACAAAAATACTCGCTATTGATGTACTAGAGGAAAGAAAAGCGGGAGGAAAAAAGAAAAAGGAGAAGGGAAAGGAAGGAGGGAAAAAAAAAAATACCCAGAAATGCCTAAATGTAAGTAAAGATAAGGTTAAACACCATGACGGGGTATTGCTGGGAGTCTTTCCTCTGAATAATGCCAAGACCTTTCGAAGATGCCTGTTGTCTCTAGGTGTGTGTGGGCGAGTGAAGTGTGATATTACATAACACACACGCGGCAGAGGCTGTGCACAACCGTACTGATTAAAACACTTGACTGTGAAACTCAGATCTCCATTTCCTGGGCTGTTCGGAGCTCATGTCATACCCCTGAACACCACAAACATTATCCTTTGTCTACAAGATTCCTTGGCTTTATTTTAACCAGTGCATTTTCTTTTTGAATGACAGAGAAGCAACTACCATCTCCTACAGTTGGTTGCTTTGAAGCCCTTCTTAAATGGTAGTTGAGTTCTACCATATAAATGTGAATAGTTAATATTTATGCCATATTTTCTTTTTTTTTTACCTGTAAAAACACCCCATTTACATATTTCTGGAGAATAATGATACTTCTGCAGGGCAGGTGAACACACATTTCTGCATATGGAGTCAATGGGGAAAAGCATTAAGAGTCAATACCATAAAAAACAGCCTCTAAATTTAAGTGGCTTGAATTGAGCATGCAGCTGTGGTTGCCTGTCAGTAGTTAGATGCTGTAATAATAACAACAACAACAATAATAATAACAATAACAATAATAATAATAATAATAATCTTTTCATTTCTCTAGTGCCTTCCACGCAAAGATCTGAAAGTACTTTACAAAGATAAATAAACTGAGTTTTAGAACACCCGGTGTAGTTAATAAATATTCTCATCTATCTAAAGAGCATGCAGCTCCTCTCACTATGTAAAAGTCCACATTTTAGGTCACCCACATATTTGTGCATGGCATTTTGAGGCTTGGACATTGAAGGCAGGCTGTGGAGAATTTTACTTACCTAAGAGACCATGTGAATTCACAGAAGTAGCCCACTGGCACCATCCCTATGAGCCAGGACTCCACAGGTGATCCTGCAGGACCACCCATCCCTCCCTCCCACCTGATGCTCATCCAGACCTGCTCCTGGCCCCTTTTCTGTACTGTGAAATGAAACTAAGGGGAAAAACTGAACCATCTTGGCTCACCCCAACTGAACACATGAGGAAAGGGACTCTTGCCTACCCCAAGTCCTCCCCCTGCTGTGCCCTCTGCTCACCCTGACACAAGGCTTTGCCCCAAGAGGACCATATACCTTTGCTGTGAGAGCAACTGGAAGAGCAGGGGAAAATAGGGCAGGATTTTCCATAAAAACATCCTAAGGGGTAAGTAAATACACCATATCAACAGATGTGATAAAAATATAACACAAGAAATCAGGGAGTTATCTCAGGAGGGTGGTCTTACAGCCAGGGTCTGGGCTGGGAAGGGAACTGGGGTGCACAGCAGCCACCCAGGTTATGGCACATCCCCTCCCAGAGCTTGGGATTTTTTTCCTTTCCGCTTTGCCTTTCTGGTCTGTGCAGCCCCAACATGCTTCCAAGCAGAGCCCAGCTCTCAGTCTGGAGATGCAGTGTCTAACACTGCCCTGATCTGAGCTGCAATGTCCAGAAGCTACTGCAGTAAACTAACAAATAACAATAATCACCCTGATTTGTGGAGAGTTTTTTTCTAAAAAGCATAGAGGGTTGACAATAAACAGTTCATCAGTTCTCCCAAGTTTGTTCCCCAACTCTTGTAATTAAGTCCTGTGGATTTTCAAAGGCTATAAAAATACTTGTGGGGACTAAAAATTTTAGTCCCAATTATATCATGAATATTTCTATATACCAGTAAATATTTCTGATGTAACTGAAACATATAACTACCCCAATAGGCAATCATATCAATTTAATGGGCCCTAGAATTAATAAAGGAACTCAGTGATGGAAAGAGCTGCTTCTAATGGGCAAAATAGTATATACAGGCAGCTAGAGAGAGAAATTATACTACAAATAATCAGAGGGCTCGACCACGAGAGGATGGTCAAGAGGGTAAAGTGAAGTAAGTGAAGTGGCCAGGGAAGAGCCACAGGTAAGCAGGAGTCATTAACACCAGTGAATTTCTCTCCCTTGGCCATTCAGAACTGAGCCTCACTCACACCAGCACATTCTGCATTGCAAACATGTATCCTCAGGCTGAATACAGCCTCTGGAAAAGAGAACAGCAGGATTTGCTGCTTGGGTAAGTATCTCTCAGCTTGCTCTAAAGTTTGCCTTCTACTAGTAGTTTAAAATTTTGTCCCTATCTCACTCTAAAAAAAAATAAAAAAATCACCGGTGGAATTAAGCAAGATGAGGCTTTAGCAGCTCTTCAGCTGTTTGGTAGTGAAAACAATTCCTGGAATGGGAGGGAACTTGAGGAAAGAGAAGCAGATGAAGTCACTCTGCCCCTCTGTGCCTCAGTCTCCCCATCTGTGAAAATCGGCTAATGACATCCACCTGATTTAGTTAAATGTCCTGGAAACTAAAAAGACTCTGTAACAGCAATATATTAAGCAGCAGCACTGTTAACTGTTTAACTGCTGGAAATGCAAAGGAGGACCATCAGGTGATGCCGATGTCCCTGCACAGCACAGATGGACAAACTTAATATACAGACACAATTAGCTTTGGGAGAGAATCACAGCTCCTGTTTTCTTGGCTCACCTCTTGCCAAAAGCAATGTAAGTGTAGGCACTTTATAAGTGCTGAATTTCAATGTGAAAGATAGTCTACCTGCCTAGTGTGAATGCATACATCAGACTTAAAGTAACATAACAGTGTTGGGGGAGCATTAACGTGCACTTTATATTTTCAAACTTTTCCTTGTGCATGGAGCACGTTCACACTCGGCAGAGCAATTCACTAACACCAAGTATACCTGAAGAAGCAAAGCAGGGCAAGCGACTGGGGAGGGGAGAGCAACAGAGATTTTTTTATTTTTTTTTTTAGTTTTGGACCTCTCAGGGGAAAACCAACCACGCTGTGTGCATAAGAGTGGACCCAAGTCTGATAACTGATTCTGTTAAATTACATGAGCAGAGCAATCGACTGAAGATAGTAAAACAATCCACCAAATGAGGGGAACACTGAGGATCTGAAGCTTCAGTCCTTAATTCACTGGACACCAGCACAACTAAGTAAATAATGCTCTCTGAATGGAAAAGAGACTAGAAAATTAACTAGCTTTTAAATAACAAAAGAAAGCGGACAAATAAACCAGAGACCAGGAACATAGTTCAGACTATAACGTAAGCTAAAAAAGGGAAATAATGAACCAGCATTTCATTTGCACAAGGAAGCAAGCTGCAAACCCGTGCCCAATCTTCCTGTTAAATAGCACAATGAAGTTGTACCCAAAGACTTGGATCCAAACAGAATTTGGACAGTCCCTAGTGCTAATTAGACAGGATAACCGAGCCCTGTACCAGGAGAGGTAAAACACAACTATGGCATAAAAAGAATCCCTGATTCCTTTCAGTCTGACACAAAACTCAAAGTCAACTACAAGAAACCAAAAACCACTCTTTACAGAATTTTTTTTCTGAGTTATGTATTTTCTGGACTAGATTTCCCCATAACTCCCAATTTACCCATTTTTTTTGTACAGAATAGCATCTATCTCCATAATATAAAGTATAAGACACAAAAAGGCTTTTTATTATCAGGGCTGCTTGAAATTGAAGTTGATTACCTGGGAAAGTGCATTCAAATAAACCCCAAAAATTATAACAAAACAGAGATACTATACAAACAAGGTGAGGCAAGCGAATTCCTTCAAACATCCATGGTCAAGATTAGGAAGCAATATTAATTCATACCTATCACTCCAGCAAAATAGAAGCTAGTGGGCTTTTGTTTTGTTTCGGATGAAAATGTCAATAAACTCAAACCGCAGCTTATTGCCGTATATCACAGCCTAACCAAATCTTTCTGTAACCTCTTGCATTAAGAGCAGAACCTCTAAAATGTCACCAACTAAAAAACTGAACTAGCCTGTAATTAGTCTCAACAAAGTCATCCTTTTAACCCTAATTTTCTAGATGTGGATGGTATTTCCAAAGAAAGCATTATGAACCTTCCTTAAGGACAAGTGGAATCAAATTGTAAAATCTTAAGCAATGATCTAGTAGTTCTTCCTCGAAGCAAGCCTTTTATTTCCCTGTAATAAATTCAAATCCAGTCCTCAGTCTCTTAATAGGTGATCAGAGAAAATATGCATGCACATCTAAACTGCTACAACAAACCTTATTTTTTAAATAACACTTCAGTCACTAATATAATAAAGACTGTTGTAACACGTTAGCACTGGTATCATTATTCCTTATGATTCAATATTCTAATGACTGGCTGTAACAGAGGTTTATGTTCTGCAGAGGTTTATACCACTATTTAATGTAATTAAGCAAACTGGCAGCCCGTGCCTCTATGGAAATATCATTTCTATCACAGAGTATTCCCACCAGAAATTCAGAGGGATCATAACATACAAACTTTGATTCTGTTTATTTTTTCCCCTGTTCTGAAACTGATCTGGCATTTCTTGGACTTAGTAAAGTGGAAGAAGGAATTAATTTGGCTTCTGTAGACATGTTATTATTGACAATACTAATAATCTATGACAAATGGGCCATCCCCGTTCCTCTCTTTCAGCAGGCATTGCAGCCTCTAACATCACTTTGCAAAACCCCAGAGCTGGACTCTTCGCCTGCCGGGAGCCCTGTGAGTGCACCAGCAATGGGGTTTTAAGTAAGCCATTAAAATGCTAATATTCAGCACGGGCCAGATCCCTGTTACCACTGAAAGCAGAACTAAAGCTCCTCTGGAGACAGGATAAGGCCCTTCCAATGTGATCAAAGAGTAAATACATGCAAAGCTCTGATGGGAAAAAGGATCTTTTTTCTAATTTTAAAACTAAACAGGGAGAGTCCACCAGGCTCATAATCCATGTTACAGTCACATCTGGGATCACTGACATCTGGGATAACAGCAGTGAGGAAGAAGGGTTCAGACTATAAAAGTTGCCACCTGGGGTCAAAGAGGAGCACTTAATACCCAGGATTGTGTCCAAATTGAGTTATTTATCTTTTGGGCTACAGTCCCTACCACTCAACACAGCTCTGCTGATGACAGCTGATGTGCCACTCTCTATATATATATTTTATATATATACATGCACTGTGCATGGCTTTGTCACATCTGCATCTACCCCACCCTGCAAAGGAAGCTCAACCTCTCACGCAAGCAAGAGGTTTATGGAGCTGCCCTGGAGCACAGAGTCAGGAGCTGAATTCAGACCCAAAACCAGAGTTCCCCCTCTGCCTGTAAAAGCAGAGCTCAAGAGACAACTTGGTAAAAATAAAGGCTCAGTTACCTCTCCCTCCCAGCTGTAAAGCTGTCTGTAGAGGGTGGATAAAAGGAAAAAATAAAACAACAACATTGAAACATAACTCACTCCAATTTGTGAGGGGAAACAAGACAACAAATGACAGTGAGAAAGGGAAAATGTCTGGTTTCTATTATTGCTATCTCCAGAGCTTTCACCTCCACAAACAGCTTAAAGCAGGGCTTCTGGAACAGAAGTTCAACTTTCCTTAATCTGGGTTCTTAAACTGCCAGGATCTGGTTACATTTTCTCCTCCTCCAGATTTTAATGCTTTTATTTTATATTCTAATGGGGGGTGAGGGGAGAAAGGGGGAGGAATCTCAGTGTCACTGTAAGAAAGAAGTCACCGGTTTTTGCGATCCAGCAGCTTCCTTGGCAGAGGGAACTGCTGGTTGGCATAATCCACTCGTTTGACAAAACTACTATTTCTGGGCACAGGCTCAAAAACAGGTAGGAAGCAAATGCTGAGAAATAAGGAAGTAAAAACAGCCAACAGATTTTTCACTACCAAGAACGCCAAGAGTAAACATGATTTATTTAGCTGTGTTTAACGTGTCTCTTCTGCACTAGACTGCAGAAATCTGCTTGCATTTAGAGCAGGAGGAGGAGGAGGAGGCAGGGGGGAGGGGATGAAAAGGGAATCCATTACGGCGCTCCGCTGGTACTTTCTGAATTGTTCAGTCACACAGTTTTATGGAGTACAAGTATTTTCTAGCCCAAAATATATTCATGTGTCAGAAGAAAGCAGCACTAATCTGCTGTTAATTAACAAGCTGCTGCTAACAAAAGATGAAGGACCCAATTCATACAAACAATATTTACGTGGGTGTAGCATGATTTTGTCACAGATCTTTTCTCTTCTCTCCCCTCATCCCCTCCTCCTCTTCCTCAGCACTCATTTGCAGGGATGCAGCACAGAGGAGTCCCAGCTCCTCTTGGATCCAGCACCCACAGTGGAGGTACCAGTCTTGTCCCGA
Source organism: Acanthisitta chloris (assembly GCF_000695815.1). Lineage (NCBI taxonomy): Eukaryota > Metazoa > Chordata > Aves > Passeriformes > Acanthisittidae > Acanthisitta > Acanthisitta chloris. The sequence goes on along the minus strand of NW_008693975.1, from coordinate 22,819 downwards.
CCCAGCCAAACTCAGGCAGGATCTTGCCTGGGGCACCTAGCTCCAGAGCTCGCAGCACCCCACATGGGGAAGGGCCCTATCACATGCTCACAAGTGAAACTTCCTTAGATCCTTATTCAATTATGAGGGAGAAGCCATCTTCTGGCACCGTGCCCATGGTGGCAATGCTGCTGAGGCTCCAGGAAGTGGCATGAAGCTTCCCATCCTCCATCCATCCATCCACCCATCCATGCTCACCGGCTGGTGAGGACTGTGAGAGAGGATGGGAGATATCGCTGCCCTGCCCAGTTCTGAGTCTCTGATTTCACTTTTGTTTAATCCAACCTTTTCACCAAGGAGTTTGGAAATGGGGGGAACATGCTACAGCACATTGACTCAAAGGGATTTGGGCTTGTTCAAAAATATCAATGCATGCACAAAAGGGTAGGGCTGTGAGCAGCGAACCAGAGGGCAGCTCTCCTGGCTACAGCCCCGCTGCCCTCACCCACTCCCTGCTGGCATTTTGGACAGTAGCACTTGTGGTCTCATCCAGAAGGGTGCTGAGCACAGCAGGCTGCCCCAAGTCCCCAGTGGATGCAGCCTGGCACTTTGGAAAATAAACCCATTCACATCTTTTCTGCCTCATCTGAGAAAACAGAGTGCATATCTCCTGTGGGCGTTTTAAAGCTGGTGCTGGCTAAGAGATGGGAGAGTTAAAACCAACAGCAACTAGACTAAAAATTCCTGGACTTGCTCCACTCCCGGGAACAAAGGCAGGACAGACTGCAGGGTGGGAGAAAGGACTGATGGCCTCCTGTGCTTCACCCATCAAACCACGCCAACCTGTCCTACAGAAGGTTTATAGAGGATGGGGTTTGAGCTCTGCTCAGCACTGCCATCACACAGCCAGGGCTGGGAGAAGTGTAAGGATAGGAGGGTGGGAAACAGAAGTATTCAAGCATGATTCTAGAAGTGCCAGGGTTCTCCCATGACGGCACGCTGGGGTGGTATTTCTGCTAGCACAGTTCTCTGCACACCCCAGTTACTCTCTTGCCCTGAAGGCCACAGCTTCCTCAGTGAGAAACAAACTCCGCTGGAGCATACGCACATCTGCCCTTCCAGGTTTTCTCTCTGTACCCTTACCCCATTCCCCAAATCATGGGTTTTTCACTGCAAAAGTCATAGCCACCCTCTCAGAACATCCCCCAGGCACCCTGGCCAGCACCCAGCCCCACCACTGGCTCCCCACACCAGGACCTGCTCTAGCCTCTGCCCTGGAAGGAGACTCTGAGAGGGACCAGATCTGAATGCAGACTAGCACTGACTCTTTCCATCTTTGTGCATGTCCAGAGTCACCTTTGCCACTTCTGGATGAGTATTTTAATGAAGCCCTGACCCGGGCATTTTCAAAGATGTATTTTTAAATTTTCCTTTGTTAGCAGCGATATTTGAAACACATTTGCCATTTGAAAAGCAAAGCAAACATATTTATACAAGCATCCTAAAAGAGCCAATGAAAGAGAAATAGATCCATCTGTATTGTATTCTCATTTCACTATCACTCAAAGAAGCAAACCTTTCCAGACAGCAGGGAATTCTCCCAACAGTAAAGACAAGTTCCCAAGCTTCCTGCAGGAGTGAGGATAGCCAGTGTATTGTCCCAGCCAGGTAATGCCTCCTGCAAGCTGCTGACTGTCCACACAAACCGTAGCCCAAGCGGCCTGAAGGCTTCAGCCCACAGACTTTACCAATAGTCTTTACCATCAGTCCTTCCAAAACCAGCAGGTGCCCTTGCTTGGAGTATCTGACAGACACCACTACATCTATAACCTCCCCCTGCCAAAATATTTGTAATGAATGACAATTGTCAGATAGGGAGCATTGAGGATTGAGGGTTTTTTCCTCACCCACAGGACAGACATGGTAAGGATGAGGCCAGCCCAACACAATGCACTGTCAAAAGCACCCTGAAGGGATGGGTGCTTCTGGTGGTCAGTAAAGATGTCCTTTGCTCCTGTGTACTAGCACTGCTGACAGAAAACCACCTAGTGCATCCCTTTGGAGAAACAGCTCTAATCATGTATCCTTGACCATCTTCAAAATCAAAAATAAAGTGCAGCGTCTTAAAAGATGAACCTGGCACAATGAGGACATAGCATCCTCCAAGGGAGTCTGAGAGGTCTGGAATGGGGACTCAGGGGCTCTTTTTAGGGGGTTTTGGGGTTTACTGTTTTAACTTCTTTCTTGCAAAGGGCCTGTACCATGGACATTAATCAAACACTATATTCTGCCTTTTAGTCTTGAACAATTATGAGTACAGTTTTGTGATCTTTAGCCATATTTACTGATACTCAAAGGCAGATTCTATCTTGTTAGATTGTTATAAATGGGACCCCAGGGAATCAGCACACAGGCAGAGGCAGATGTGAGAGAGCCTTCTCAGAGCTCGGGTGTGCTTCAGTTTTCTATAGCTGAAATTGCAAATGTTTTTTGGGGGAAAAAAACCAACAACCAAATTTAGATTCCTCTATCAGATCATTACAAAGAGCTGCCTGTAGATTACAAAAAAAAAAAAAAAAAAAAGCCATTTTGCTGAACTTCATATTTTTTAAGGCTGTTAAATTTCAAAGTGTGGTTTACATGTGCTGGCCACTTGTATGCACAAAAGTTTCAGACACAGACACAGAAAAGGTTTCTGGTTATAAACCATTACAGAAAGAAACCCACAAATTCTATCTTGTTCTCTCTTACTTAAATATGTTGTTTCTGCTCCAGACTTGTTTCATAATACCATAAACTAGAGGCATGTTTCCGACACTAGATTTGAGAAGCTGTCACATTAAAGGTAAACTTCTAATCTGCTAGAGACAAACAGCACACATTTTTATTTCCCGAGTAACAGCTCTCAAGAAATGTTTAAACAAGAATTTAAGAGCTTTGTGGTAAAGCCACATACAGGGGTCTCAGACAGCTACTGGGTTTGAGCTTCTTTTCCTTGTTGTTGTTTTTCAAATTCTTTAAATAGCCTGCTCAAAAGTAGACTTCTAGGAACACAGTAACCAAGATGCATGGTAAAGTGAACTTCTAGGCTTGCCTTTATTTCTAGTTTACAAAAAAGAAAGAAATGTTTTAGCTGAAACACAGGCCTGAATTTCTAGCTATTCATCCTTATCTTTTTTATTTTCTTGGGACTCACAATCAAATACTTTTAAGAAGTTAATTGTGTCACAATTAGTAACACATTAGTCCTCCGATATTTTTTAATAGCAACCCAGGTTTTTCCCCAAGGCACTTATAAATGGCAGGCTCGGCTATATTCTCCCTTTTTTTTTAAAAACTCCCATGCACTTTCTTCTTTAAAAAACTCCCACATGCATTTCACTTGGTCTGAAAATACCAGCAGAGATCTTAATCCTGCCAACGCTTACAGACGTGCTTAACTTCCTGCACATCAGTAATCCCACTGAGTGCAGAGGACCCTTGGCATACCTATAGGTATGAGGGCTCAGGATGAAATCTGCCCTCTGCTGAAGCCAATGGCAAAACCTCCATTGACGTCAATTAGGTCTTGCTTTGACATCCAATTTGCTGCAGGATTGGGACCATCCTCATTTCAAGGTACTTTCCCAAACTCTCTGTTTTGTTTGGGGTTTTTTTCTCCTTTTCTCTTCCTGCTCTTTCTCCCCCTCACCTCCCACACTCAGTCTTGTGGGGCCCCATATTGAGACCACTTGAAAACTTCTGCCTTTCAAATGCCTCCACAAGGAAAACCCCCCTCGCTGAGACAGGAAACATCCTTTGCAGGTAAAGCTGAAAGAAACTATTTTGCTCCGCTGTGCACGTTTTGAGTAAACTAATTAAAACCTGGGAACTTGGGTTCCACAGATGCCAAGAAGCAAACGTTAATATGAGCTGAAGCGAAATGGGAAGCTCCAGACATTTAAAATTAGCTGTAGGGGAGAAAAAAAAAAAAATTAAAGAAAAAAAATGAAACAAAATTTTAAAGAGAAAGGACAAAAAAAGTGGAGAGGAAGACGGAAAGGATGTTTTGCAATTTTACTGCAAAGTCAACTCATTGCAGCTCAAACTTCATAGGGTTAAAATTAGTTTGAGGCAGTAAGCTGTACAATGAGGGGTGAAAGCACTGCTGAAAAGCAGGGGAGGGGGAAGCAGCGGCAGCCGGCTCGGAAGCGCTGCG
>NW_008693975.1:17600-18575 GCF_000695815.1 Acanthisitta chloris | reverse complement strand
ACAAAGAGGCTGGAGCTGTTGGCGGGCTTCAGCCCTTGAACCTGGACTCTGCTCTATAAATTTCAACTTGGAATGGCTCTCTACTTGTTGAAAGACAGGTTGGCTCTGGGCCAAGACATAGGAGGAAGAAAAAAAATAAGGGGGGGGGGGGGGGGGGGGGGGGAAGAAATTCCTTCTTGCTCAGGAAACTTCCCTTCAGTTTCTAACACTTTTTATGAGCTAGTAATAGGGCAGCCTAGAAAATAAGAAATAAAAAGTGGGTCTTGAAAGGAAAAAAATAACCAGGAGATGGTTTAATAAAGAAAATAAAACAAGTAGGTGCTAAATTCAACTCTGGATTTTGCCTGCACATGAGTACATCAGCTCTAATAGAAGACTTCAGAGCACCTCGGCAATAATTCAGAGGAGACTTTTACAGTTATATTATCTGACTACAGGTTTGACTCTGAAAATAATAAATGTCTTACAAGAGGAAGAGGGCTGTTTAATCCCTGTCTGCAGTCTCGTCCTGTTCTCTCCTCCCCCAACACTCCACCTTGTTTAGATGACCATTATAAAAGCAGTATGGTATAAAAAACATGTAGAACCATCATTTATTCCGCAGCATCTACTTCCTTTCTTATTTTTCCCCTCTTCAAACAGGGACGTGCAGGAGAACCGACGCTCTCCTCAACCTCTGCTCACTGCCAAGGCAGCTTCAGACACAAATACCTTGCTGCCGCCGTGTTTTTCCAGCATCAACAGACAAGGAGTGGGATGGAGCAGAGTGAGGGGCTGAAGTGCGGAGAGGGGAAGCTGTCAAAGTGGGAAGAAAGAAAGCAAACATCTATTCAGAGGCCAGATGCGCTGAGCAAGGTCAGCTGCAGAGACACAGCCCCTTGCAGCAGCTATGCAATTATGTCCAAAGTCTGCAGACCAGTGAGAGTCCCACAACCTGCATGCAAGGGCTGGACCGGAGGATCTAGGGCAGCTGGA
>NW_008693975.1:0-17579 GCF_000695815.1 Acanthisitta chloris | reverse complement strand
GAGATGCTAAAGTGTAGAAGAGCTGCTCTTTAGCCAGAACAGGTGGCTGATGCTCTATACCGCTTGCAAGAATACATGCAGATAAAATATCCTACTGAGAGAGTGGAGAGAGGAATACGGTAAGTGCCAGCGGTGATCAAAAGGTGAAATAAAATATCAAAATAAGATGTGGCTTAATCAGAGAATGAAGAACAGGGTTACACAATCCCTTCACCAAAAATGGCTGTTAAGGTAAACTAAATTAATCTCTTCCAGCTCCTTTCCCCTCCAGACTCACTTAATGGTACAGAAGGGGTTTAATCCTGTAAGGCTGAACACCATCCAAGGCTGCTGGACATTGAAAACTATATGTGTAACATGCCTGTAACAGACACACATCCTGTGCTTCCTTCCACTTTCCAAGAAAACTGGGATCTGCTACTTGGTAGGTCTTTTCCATCTGCAGCTTTTATGACCCTGCCGAGGGACTGGTGAGCAGTGTCCCCTTTTCTCGCTCAAGAAATGCTTTTCCAAATGCCAGAAGAATGAGCAAGTTTAAGAGCTGTTGGGCTTAACAGTGGTTTGTGCCGATCACGCTTGAATCTTTCTGCAAAGGCATACATGCAAAGAGGAAAAAACAACAACCGCTAAGTAACCACTTCACATCTGCCATTAAGATTATTAAGCTCCTTACAAGCGGTATCTACCCCACCTTCCCCACTGCACACAAACATACACACACCCCCAAGCTCTGCAACACGGCAAGTAGGAGCCAAGACTGCTCTCCTCTCCCCACTGCAGCAACCACATTCATTCCTGTTAAGGGGTTAACGATTCGTTTCCACTACTTCTCTCGAGAAAACCTACAATGAAAACATTGGCTCACGAAAGCGTTCTCACTGCCAGAATGCCACAGCGCGAGTGAAAAGTCCGTTTTGTTTTCATTACATCTCTGGGATTTCCGGCTTAACTCCTGAGCTTAGACACCAAATCCCTAGATACCCCACCCACCCACTTTTTCTTCTTTTTTTTTTTTTTATAACATTTCTACTGCACGGCCCACCAATTACCATTTGGAGGGTGGGAGGGAATGGGGAAAAGAAATCATGCTGAAAAGGATGCTCTCATCGGAGTGAGCACACGCATCTCCCAAGACAAGAACTACCCAGTTGCTCTGTGCTTCCAGGGTTGTCTGCCGAGAAACATGGTTTTATTTCTATACCTGGCCTCTCTCCTCTATTTCTTACCCTCCGGGCTCCCATCTTCCCACTCAGCTACCGAAGCCAGTGCTGAAACTCAGCCCGAAATCTATGCCCTTTGAAGTTATGTGACATGACATAGAAATCCAAGCCTTTCTTGTACAAAAACTATGATTACTTCACAGGGGTATTTTTTCTCCAGTTATGATAGAAAAATGTTCCAATCTCCAAAAAACCCTAGAAAGGTTCAACCTTTATGTCACAGCCGATTTGGTCACTGTGTGTATAGGCAGCACAGTTCAAACACGGGCTGAGAAAGAAAAACAATCTATGGAAAAGGCATGAAGGGAGGCAGCCTCATACTATAGCAACATTTCTGTCCTGCTGTAGCAAAGGAATCATTTCTGTGCCTTTACGTATTTATTCACTGTTGGAGAGGAACAGCAACTTTTTCTGTCTATATGAGAGCTTTCCTCTTTTGTAGTACTTCCACACACCTGGCTTTCCTTCAGCTACATCCCAATACAAAATTCCCCTGAGAACACGTACAGACTTCTTCCTTGCAGTCAATACACCACCGAGCACAAGTGTATTGCTATTAGTCGCATCCACACAACTGCCAAAGCAGTCCACAAGATGGTTGGGCACTAGTTTTACTTTCCTCCTAACAGTTTCTCACAATGTTGACAAGAAAAATGAGTAATGGCTGCCTGACCAGTACCTTTTCACCAATCTTTCCATGCTAATGATAACCAGATATATACACAGTTTCTGCTCTTTCACATACAGTCCAAGTAATTTCACCAAAGGCCCCAAATAAAGGCTAAATCCCACTTTGTTGGGTGACATTTTGATTGGGTTCTAAATTCAGAGTTCTTTCATTGAATTAAAAGAGGGGCAACAAGAGTGCCAAGCTGGTACAAACAAGCAAGTTTTGCTTTTAAAGAGTGACTTCTCATGTGCTTTCACCCCAAAGCAAGAAGATTCTGGCCATGTATACTGAATGACCTTCTTAAATCCCCTCTCATCAGCCTGCAAAATGAGACTTCTGTCGAAAAGGTTTTACCCAGTGTTGTCACTCATAAAACTGAAGATGACTATAACTAAAAGACATTAGAGTGAGAGAAAATAACAGCAGCAAGCTCCTGTTTCTCAGTTCGGCACCCCATGTATTTGAGGGCAGGTCCCTGCTTTCGCCACCCGATCAATCTGACATAGCTGTGCCAGTTTCTGGGGAGTTACCCCAGGTGAAACCAGGGTAGAGTGAGGTGAACTGGACCCCCCACCGCTCCTCTAGCACCGGCACCTGCCGTACCAGCCTTGTGGGAATCCTGCTAACCACAAGCAGGGCGTGGAAAATAACTTTTAAAAACAGGATGGTGAGAGGAACAAAACAAAAAGCTAAAAGCAGCAGGGAGAATCGAGGGCATAATATTCCTCAGCAGCTTTTTCAGTCTGCTTTTAAAACTCGGTGTGATTAATTTCACCCTTGACTGGCAGATGCCAGGAAAGCCTTGGTTCCTGGCGGGGCTGGACTTCAGACAGGACATGGCTGGGAGCAAGCTGAGGTGGTAGGGGGGAGAGAGCGGCCAGTGGCCCCAGGCTGTGGCTGAGCTGAGGGCGCTGGAGCAGGGCCACAGGGTGTGGTGGAGTTCAAGCAAGGGGAAGAAAGGGTTTTGTAACCAGCAGGTTTCTCGCCTTTAACTCTTGCCAGGATTAGCAGGGTCCACACCACTGCCTTGGCGAGAGACACTGCGGCTGCAGCCTTGTGGCTGTGGCCATGCCACCTGGAGAGGACATGTTTTTCGGCACTCTCCACACCACCCCCTCTTAGGATCCCCCACAATCACATTCCTTGGAGAGCTCCATGCTGGCTTCCATCTGGCCTCACCAGCAGCCTTAAAATTTTAAGCCATGAACATTTCAGCAGCCCTTGGTCAGCTTGAAGCCTAAGCAAACCAGGGGAGGCAGCTGCCTCTCCAGACTGCTGTGCCCACGGGAGAGCCAAGCTCCCCCATCATGCTCCCCACCCCAAGCCCTGGGTACAACAAGGCTCTGGGTGAGATCACCCAGCTTGTTTTTCTCTCCACACCCAAGCCAGGACCTCAGCAAGGTCCCAGGGGCAGGAGGCTTGCTTGTTAACCTGCTCTCAGGGCACCACCAGCAGATACTTTCTGTGTGTCATTGTCCTCCCCTTACTGCTCAACAGCAGCAATTAGCAAAATATCTTGCTAAATACCTGGTGAAGCAGCAAAGGAGAAGGAGGAGGTGGCCAGTAACTCCTCTGCACTCAGGAAAACCCTAGCAGATGCGAGGGAAGAAACAAGACTGGAAAAGCCTCACAGAAACAATTGCAGCTACAAGCTGAATTTCTCAGGCACTGTTACCACACACTTCTGGAAACCTCTCCACACAGTGTTTTTCCTGGCCTGGCTTTGACAAGTCATTTCTGCAAGACCTACTACCCTGGGGAGGTGCTGGTAGCAGCACCTGGTGCCACGACAGCCTCGGGATGGGGATGGCCTGCAAGCCATGCGCCAGCTTGGTGCTGTTCAGGACACCTCTTCCCAACCTGCCCAAAATCACTGTCACAGTACTCGGGATGTTTTAGCTTGTGCTTTCCTCTCCTCACGTGTGAAGGCATCACGATGGCTGTCTGAGTCCTGCAGCTAATATGGGTGCGCGGGTCCATAATGGTACATTGTAAGTGAATGTCTCAGGGTAGACAGCAATAATAATTAGCTGTCATGATTTGAAAAAAGGATAATCCATGCCATTGAGTTAACAATCACTCACACAACACACATGGATTTAACTAATCTTAATTTGGAGAAAAATAACAATTCTAAATATATCAAATAGCCTATTTCATGGCAACCTGCGGCGGTGTTTATCTCTGGCTTCCAGCACATGCGAGTTATTTAGTTTCTCTCACTGGCAGTTTTACCATTCAAAAGCCTGAAATGAACATTCATGGAGCAGGGGTTGCAGTTAAATCCTGTCTCTGACAGGGAGCCTTTTTTTTCATGATGCACATCTAGTTCAAGTACAATGTATGGAGCCCAGCACTGGCGGCTGGGGCAGGATGAACGAGGAATTCCAATCAACCCCCTCCCCTTTCCTAGTACTGGCTTTGCAGAAATTAACTCGATGTCTTAATGAACCTCTGCTGCTGCTGTGGTTATGTGTCTGCAAGGGTACACTGGCCCGTAGGTGCAGACCTGCCAGTGAATCTGGAGAATGTCTGGTCCAAGTGGTGCCTGCCCCATGGAGGCTCCCTCCTCTCTGCTGGGGTTCCATGAAACCATCCAGCATTAATAACAAGCTGTCTGGTGCTTTTTCTTTAATCTGGATCCTTTCAGAGAGTCCTGCTAACAAGTAGCCTGGTGACCCATGAGCCCAGCAGGGCCATGGGGAGGAGAAGAAATACCATCAGTCAAAGGACAGTGGGAGCCACCTTCCCAGGTCTTTCTTCAGCCGGGACAGGTCGCCTGGTTATGCCCAAGATCTGATAAATATGAAAGATAAAAAGAGGTATAAAATACAACAGTGGTCTAATCTTTTCCAAAATACCTGCCAGCGGTGAAGTGAAAGAAGCAGTGACTGATAACTCCCAGCCAACTCATTGGCCTGGCTACATTCTGTTGTGCCACAATCTGGTGCATCTGTTCGATACTATCGCACCCTCTGCACGAGAAGCAGTACTGATTTTCAAAGAGGTCAGCCAATTTGAAAAAAAACAAAACAATTTTACAGGGCAGACTGCTCCTAAGCAAGTCACGTCCTCCCAGTGCCAGCTAACATGCTACCACACATCTCACGGGCAGTGGTAACTAAATGAAAACGCCTTGAAAAGCTTAGATTTGCAAGTTACCAGTCAGGGAAAGATGACAGATTTTATTATCAGAAGATCTTTAAAAGCTGATTGCAGAGACAAAGTTGCCTTTGTCTCCACTGAAATATAGAAATGTCAGTCGGAGATTTGTGTTGCGTGCATACAAATTCTCACAGCCTCCTGAGCTCTACCTGCTTCCCTCAAAGTAGCACAAGATCTGTTGTGTGGTCAAGAGGTATTCAGTGACCAGGGCAAGCAGAGATACCAAGAAAGAAAAAGAAAACAAAAAGGCATAAAGAAAATAAAGAAACAGAGGAGGAAAAACATCAGGAGCACCCTGTGCCATGATGAATGTTCAGTATGGTGCTGCATCCCCGCATCCTCACACCCAGAGGGAAGAGAGGTGCCATAGCAGGGCCAAGCTCAGCACTTGACGTACCCTCTCTGCATTCAGCCACGGAAAGCTGTAAGGTTTGGCGGCTTAGTCACACCACAGAAGGCCATACAAATCATTTCGACCAAATAAGAAGGTCTACAAAAATTACACAAGATCAAGGAGAGAAGCTGAAACCTATTTGAGGGCAGCAGTGGTGGCAGCATATTTCAGGGAGCCGGAGTGGCGAGTGGGTGATTTCTGGTTTCCCTCTTCAAATATAAAGACTCAATTATCTTTGAACAGCTTGCTTTACACATGAATTGACACATTTATTTTACAATAAATAACTGAAAGTTATCTATGTTTCCTTTACTGTTAATCTACACAAAGAAATAATAAACAGAGCTTGTCTACAAAAATGCAACTACTGCAGTCCTCAGAATTCAATTAAGCTAAAATAATTAATGCTTCCACCATATTAAATTACTTTATACATTTGAGCCACTGAAGTTTTTTTTTTATTCTTTAATCTTTTTCTCCTTTTTATTTAATAAAAAAAAAGTTAGTTTCAAAGGGGGGGGCTGGCTAGAAGGGGGAAAAAGAGCATGATTTGCTGTTAAAATGTAATGGTCTCCTTTAGCTGACACAGCATGTAGAGTGTTTTGTGCCTTTGATTAAAATAACATTTTAAATGCTTTGAACAAACATATCTCCCCATACTTCTAAGGGATTATTTTACATATTTCTTGGTGGAATAAAGAAATTCATTCTTCCTGTCGCAGTACAGAAAGGCTAAGAATATCTTTCGTCACATATAAAGTAAAAATACTGTAGGCTGTTGCATTATTACCAAAAAAAAAAAAAAAAAATAAAGAGAGGGGGTGGCAGGGTAAGAGAAAGCTGCCTTAGAGATTAAGTTTCCCTTTTATGAAATCGTATTTAGTCTCTTTTTTTAACAAATCTAACAACAATGCTCTACAGCCGCTCACTGGGAAATACCTTTAATGTTAAATGCAGATTCTGATTTTCTTGGCTAATGCAGAAAGCCTTTCTATTGAAATATAAATAAGGGGTTTGGTATATCCCACTAAAGCCTTTCCAGTGAATGACTTCTGTGGGTTTTTCATGGCTACCCTCCATGGCTGTAATGTGAGGCTTTTATCCTACTATTGAAAACTATCCGCTGCTATTAAAAAAAATATGGAAGGACACTGCACCTTTTTATCTCAGAGCTGGGCTTCTAATTGAGAAAGCATTATTACTGCACTGTTTAGTGGATGTCCCTATATCTGTGCACTGCTGAGAAAATGCCAATCAAATGATAAACCCTTTTATTTTTCTCAATTCAAAATCTTTCCTACATATTTTCACTTGATATTCAGTTTAGTCTGAAAGAGATTAGGTGCTCCAGACTGGCTTTTAATTTTTTTTTTATGCCTTTTCCACATGTGAGCATCCCCTTCACCCTCTCCTCCCCTGGCACATTTTTCTGCATGGCAAAAGCATTGGTAATGTTGATGCTGACCCCCCAAAACTGGGATGGGACAGCACCATCTGTACTGGGCATAGCCATTGGGGTACTTCACTATGGACTGAACTTGGGCAGAGATTAGTAAGACATGTGCTCTGGACTGCAACTGCAACATAGGTCTCCTGAACCAACCTTACTAAGTACTGGGCACCCTCTTCAAGGGGCTGAGGGCCATCAGCTCACACAGAGATCAACAGGTATTGTGAGTGCTCAGCACCACTCAGACTGCCTTCAGCAGACTGGAAGAGAAGGTCCTGAATACTTCTCTTCTGCTCCCACCAAATGAGAAGGAAATCTAGTCCTCAAATCTGCTACGCCATGGGGTAGTCATTTCTACCAAGAAATGTATTCACAACCGCAAAAGCTGAAAAAGGATGAGGAAATGACGGAGTCCATTCAGTAGGGTTGCTTACAACCCCACAGCACAGGCTGCCACAGCTAGTGCCCCCAAAGCAACCAGCTCCTCCATGCTAAGATGGTGGCTGAAGCCAGGAAAGATTCCTAGAAGAAAAGTGTAGTCAGTGGGTGTTATATGCCCTCTCCTAAAAGACAGGAGCTCTGAAGGCTGCAGCAGTTCAAAGCCCACATCCTCACTTCTACAATGGCCAAGCCTGTCAGAGATGTTGGAGACTGACTCAGAGACCACCAACGCTAAAAGCATGAATCTTTTCAGCTTCAATTGTAAAGATAGGAGGCTCTCACCAGTCTTCTGGGGATCCCCTCATGGGAACATCTCTACTACAGGCAGGATCCTGGGCAGTCAGATCTAATCCCATAGGACAATTCCTAGAGAAATTGGGATAGTGGCAGCAAAAACAAACTTGCCACTGGTCTTCCGCATGGGATAGAGTTGGTTTGAACAAAAAAGGTCCGTTTGAGGGGAGATCCTGCTGTGTAACATAAAACCCCCATTCATTAGCGGGGAGGAGAGCCTTCCTTTCACTGCTGCAGAGGGGAGAAATGCCTGCATGACGGAGGCAGCCCCATGCCAGGCACTCTGCAGGAACCACTGTTCATCAGTTTGCCTAGGTGGATACCATCACCCACCTGCCCACCTCTGAGCAGGGGAGGTCTGCTGAGTTAATGTTAACTGCACCACATACAAGAGGTTTAGAAAAAGAATTGTCTACAGTTTGCTCACCTGGCCCAGCCTGTGCTCTTGTATCCTCATTCAGAAGCCCCTTTTGGGGTGTGCATGTGAGTGGTGTTCACCTACTCAACCCCAGGCATCTACAGAGACCCAGGACGGGCAGCACAGGCAGCAGTGCAGACCAGGAAGTTGACATCTGCCCCAGACGAAGGAAGAAGCAAGGACTCAGTAATCCCTTGCTTTAGCCCTCACAACAAAATCTTCCCACTAGCAGTCAGTGGGAAGAAGATTTTACCACTGACTTCACTAGGGTTAGGATTTGGTTTGTCCCAGTGAGTCTGCACATAACAAAGGGTATCTGGAACTTGACTGAACCAAGCATCTCACAGAAGTCCCGTATCCTTCCACCACTGCTACCCGCTTAAGAACGGTCCTGAAATGTTTTCTGACGCCAACTTTCTGCTTTTTCACACATATACAGGCTGTCCCTTGGCTCTCCTGGGAGACTGAAAGGCCCCTCTCTCCAGCAGCTGGCCTTACACAGACAGCTATACTGAATTAAACGTGGAGTGGACAGCCCTGCATAGTCATAAAGATCCTCCATATGGATGGTTCCTATACAGACAAACCTGTTAGTTACTGAGGCCTCTGTTTCACTGGCACTTTCTAGAGGACTCTTGTTAAAAGATTACCTAGGCAGTTGATTGAGTGTAAAACGTGCTGTACCTGCAATGTTCTCCTGCTTGGGGCAAATTCCTTTTGTAGGCGTGAGAAGACGGTCTTCTTCATCGGGTGTGACTTGGATCCCGATTTCCACTGGCTCTGACACTTTCCTGAGCTCGGCGCGTGAGGAGGGGGGAGGGCTGCTCTTATCCATGCTCTTTTCATAGCAGACACCACCAGTGCCATTGCACTGTTTTCTCTTGTGCTCTATAAAAACCAAGATGTCTCCCAGCGGGAAGTTCATCTGACACTGTCCACAGGTTAACAAGTCGGGGTCTGTCCCACCTGCGGCGATGCTGATGCCGCCTGGGTCTGCTATTGCCAGGCTCTCATCCTCGTCGGCCAGTGCCGGTTCCACATGGTCAGCCTCTGCTTTGCATGGACAAGGAGAAAGAGGGAGGAAAGGGACGAGGGGAGAAGAGAAAGAGATTGCTTTGAATGTTCGCAGACTCTGAAAGATGCATCACGAGAAGCCCAGCTTCCCCCCACTCTCCCCAAAGAAGCCAAGCCTGATTAGATCTTTCTTTTAGTTTTCAGCTTTTCCGCTCTCCCAGAATGATTTCAATATATTTTGCAACCAAGCCTGCCTGAAACAAAATGGAAAGGCTGACCTGGCATAGCTTTCCTGACAGCTCCTTCCCACTGCTGCCAGCGCTGCAAGGATATCAGCAAAGAGCCATTTTGCAAGCGTTCGAGCCCCGAGTCACATTCTGAAATAGTTCCTCTCTTTTTATCCCACCTTCTCATTCCCACCACATCTCCCAGCCATCTGGCCAAGGCCCCATCCAGCAAAGCTTATGCACCCAAACCTCTCCTCCTTTTTCAGAGAGAGAGGGGGAAAGCTTGTGTGCTCCAAACTAGCAGGACCAGGCTCCCCACAACATACAAAATTAGTACCACCTTGTCCCATTACAAAATTACTGGCAAGATGAAACGGCCACCCATTAACACAAATTACAGCAAACTATTTGCAAGAATAAGGTAAGCAGATTATGGTCTCGTGAGCAGTTAAGGTTTCCAAAGTGTGTACAGTGGGAAAGGGAATAAGACACTTATTTAACATACTGGAACATTGGCTGAGCCTGAAATCTTCCACTCTGTTTTCCTGATGTGAAATAACCATAGGTTAATAAAGGGGCTTTTTTTTTTTTTTAATATATCTTGCCCACAGACCTGAGGGATTTCATACCTTTACCCCCAAAGACTGGGAAAGAATTTCTGAGTGACTTGCATCAGTTTCTAGGACATATGTACCTTCTTATTTCACAATTAATAAAAAACCAGCCTATTTTTAATGGGTATTTAGAAGCTAATTCTTGTATTATAAAATAATTGAGGATCACAATCCGTTTCTGAGGCAAACATGTTTTTTGGTTTGTTTTCTCTTGTTCTGCCATGTAACTGCCAAATCATACAAACCTTGGACTTTACTCAGGCAAAATTTCCACTGACTTTTGCCTAAGGCTGGTTTGCCTCTGCAAGGGCTACAGGATTTGAGTTGAACAAAACAGAGGAACTAACAGTATGTAAATCAGTGTCTGAGACCTCTAATCGAATCAGGATTAAAGAAAAAGGAGGGAAAATGTTCTCTATTAGCCTGAGCGGTTTCCTTATGGATTTCCCAGGGAAAGCAAGTCGCACAAATATGTCAAAGAAGTAAGACTGAAATAAACAGATGCTATAATCCAGATCTGTATTCTTCTTCTGTCCAAAAAAACCAAAAGGATTTTTGTCCCACTCTTCAGCAATTGCAGGAAAAAAAAAAGGAACACATAGGAAAGGGGTGTATTATCTGGCAACAGAAATGGTTTAGCCTTGGAAAAAGGTAGTTTAGAAAAAGAATCACCCCAATTGTTGCCTTCCAGAATAAATTATTGATCAGCATATCTACCACCTGTATTACAAGTTGCATCAGAACTCACTAAAAGCAAAGCAGAGAGCAGCAGCAGCACTAGTGACAGCAGAAAAGGACAGGAACCCCAGAGAAGTGCCCGAGCATGGACCGTCCTGAAGGAGCAGATGATGGGCACGGGAAGACTTCGGTTTCCAAACTCACACCAAGCTTACCAAATACATAGCACAACACTCATTCTGAAAACCGTTAATTACCTTTTTGCCCTTAATCTAAGTTTAAAAGGAGTTTGAAGACAATACTATGCAATTAATTCACCAATTTATATCATGAAAATTTGCCTCCTTGCCTTAGTGAAAATGTAACCATAACCCTGTGCTGAACAGGGTGTGCTGGGAAGGGAGCAGATTCCTGCAAACAGCGTGTCACGATGCAAAAGGTAATTATTTAGTGCTGCAGTTCCCTTTAATGATCTAACATTGAGCAATATTGTTTATATTGAGGAGAGCTTGCACCTTTAATTACCAATTACATATACATCATTTTAGAGCCAAAAGAAAAGGACTGTGAAAAGGTTCCTTTAGAAATGTGCACGCTATTTGTAGCCAGAATTCCTATAAAGGGGGAGCAGTGTGTCAAAATATTAAAAAAAAACCCATAGAGAGAGGCACACACAGGCACAGAGATACACACACGGGAGATGGGACAAAGAGCTGGAAAAGACAACACAAAAACAGAAACTGAAGCAAGGGTCGTTAGGAAAAAAGGTGGCAGAGGGGGGAAACGCGTGTAACTAGTTTCAGTAACATTCCTGTAAATCCTTCAGATTAAAGTCTGTATCTTCAGCTGCAAAGTCTGAATTTTTGCACTTATATATATGCAACAAATAAAAAGAAAAGCACAGATCTCAACTTTATTATCTTGATGATATGAGGACTTCTCTTTTTCTTTTATTTTTCGCCTGTAATTTAAATTGTGCTCTTCAGAAAACACAGCAAAATTGCTGCATTTGATAAGGGCCCTGCCCAGGCATCAGTGGAAACATGAAGGAGGTTTGAACAGCTAAACTGTTACAAATTCTTTCTTTTCAGTTCTACACTTCATTTGAATATTAGTTAAATCCACATATGCCTATTCGCTTACACTCGCTCACTCTCTCTTTCCAAGGACTCTGCAATGGCACTTTTTTAAAATAACATCTGGTATTCCTTCATATTTTGGCAGTCGTCACATCACCGAATATCAGCTTTTCTTTTTCTTGGTACGCTGAGCCCTCGTGATCAGTAGTAATTGGGTTTCAAACTATCAAAAGATTTTTTTACTCAACTCTATTTCTGATTTGAGCTTAATAAATCATCAAGCATAAGACCAGCCATACACCCAACAATGCAGAAGCTATATTGCATCCCCTTATTCAGGACATGGAAAACAGACATAAAAGAATGAAAAACAAAATACTGAATAGATCTTCAAATGCATTTTATCCATGTCAATTTGCATTTTATTTTTTCTTCACTTGGAATGAAAAAAAGAAAAAAAAAAAAAAAAAGAAAAAAAGAAAAGGCTTCCTATTGACAACTCAATTAAGCCATTAAAAACCTACATTCAAGTAACATTACAGGAGAGATTTAAAACCCACAAAGGAAAAGAGAAAAAAGCCTGCAAGTCCAGCCCAGAACGCATCGGGTCATGCCTGGTTAATACAACAGCCAAGATCTTAGGCTGTTTAAGGAGTCCTTTAATACCGACAGGGCAATTTAGGCCAGTCTCAATCTAAAGTTCTGACTCTACTTGTGTCTGTGGGTTTCAAATGAGTCGCTTCACATTATTTGAATTTAACTCTGTGGTTTTATTGCTGTTTGTTGGTAGCTGGATTTAGGGGGAGGAGGGTGTTTCTTCACGAGTATTTATTTTAAATTAATTTATACTTTTAAGAAGAAGGAATCAAGCCACACAAAATAGGAGAAGGGAAAACATCTCATCTCCCTTACGTGGGAAAGGGGAAAAAAATGCAAACAAGGTATTTCCAGCCAGGACTCGTGCCCTGGTTCTTCCAGGTGTGTTAAGGTGTACCCAACATTTTCCCTGCATCCAGAGATTTCTCCGAAGTGGATTGTCTTGGCATTGCCTGCCTAGGGAGCACAGTGAGTCGGCGACAGGCAATCTATGGGGACGTGAGTGACACTGTTGTTATATGATGGCTTCGTGAAATTAATGCAACCAGACAATCTAAATCATTTGCTTTACTTAAAAAAGCATTGCACTTGCTGACTGGACTCCGAGCAGCATCTCCAGGATCTCTGGCTGCCTACCACACCAAAATACGGTGGACAAACCCCTTAATTCCATAAAGGCACTGTCACAAAACCACCAGCACTCCTACTCCAGCGTGGTGACATCATTAGAGCATATGTGCCCCATGCAAACAGTGTTCTCACACGCAGAATTAAAGCGAATGCACATGCTAACTACTTTCTGCCTGTCAGTTGTCTCAAAATTGTACCTATTAATAGTGGAAAATGCTGTCTTGCTAAAAATCATTTCCAGAGTCCCAAAGGATAGAACCATGGAGGCTTGTTCATAGGGTTTGGGTGATGCTGGGTCCAGGCAACAGTCCTTTATTTTCTTGCCTGTTTATTGCACTGCAGAATCAGGGTAAGAAGGGATCTAAAAGTTGCCAACCTATTCTCTTCCTTTTTTTTTCCTGTCCCACAGTATCAAAAGGAGGCAGAGAAGGGGGGAAGAGGGAACATAGTGGTGTCAGGCCAAAGCATCGCGTGTGAAACCTCTCCCCTATGGCTGATTTCTGCACAAATCGATAACAGGGCAGTGATAACAGGCAGTGCCTTCACCTCAGAGGTGCAGCTGCATGCCCTGCCTGCCTCAGCACCCTACCACAGCCACTGCCCACCCTTGTGCCCACCTGGAGGATGAAGCACAGGCTACCCCAGAGTTCACCTTTCTCTGGGACGAGCTGGGGTTGTCCAGGGTCCACCATGGAGACACAGATCCTGATGCCCAGGCTTAAGAAACTGCCCACAACTGTGCTGCAGCACAAGTGCACTGTGCTCCTCACACAGTCGCTGCTGTCTTGAAGACACAGCCAGAGAGGGCTCAGCCTAGATGGTGAGGAAGCACAAAGAACTGACTTGCCTTTCAGGGTGTTGGCCCAAAGCAGGCCTGAAAATGATGTCCCTTCAATCAACACCCACATGTCACATTTACTGTAACATCAACATGCTTAACGGAAATAGCTCAAATCACACACTCTCTGGGTGGGGTATCACCAAGATCAGTGTCAGGATCCTCGCTGCACAAAGACTAACGCTGCTCAAAGTGGGCGACACGTCTCCTTTCCATCGAAGTTTATCAATAACCTGGTTCCAGAGCCTCCTGGCAGCTCCCTGCAAGGTGCAGAGTTGAGATTATGCCTACATCAGCATCACACTCAGCGCTAATAGGCGCCGCTTATATGTCACTAATTCTTAATTTTCCTGAGGACTGCAAAACAATTGGTTGGAGTATTTTAATTTTTTTCCTAAATAAAAGCCTGAGGCTGAGTTAGCCAGAAGAGGCAACTTGATGGGGAAACACAGGGGCACAGCGCTCTATCTCACTTTCCCAGCAACTCTCCTGCGTGTGCAAAGTGCACAAAAGCAGCTGGAGCAGGATGAGGACACGGCTGTGCAGGGAGGAATGACCCGTTCATCCAACACCTCAGCACCCGCGCAGGGCTGTGAGTTGGAGGACTCTCCTGCAGCGCTAGTACCTCAGAAACCCTTTGCAGAAGTAGCCCAAATCTCTTAGAAAGCAGTTTAACCCTCTCTGCACACCTGAGACAGAACAAGCCCAAGCACTGCCACAAAGAGCCAGCCAACACATCAGGATTTAGGGAAAATAAAAAGGAAAACGACACAATAACCACGCCAGACCCAAACAGGACAAAAGACAGGAATCTGCACAAATCTCCAACACTTATCAGATGTCATTTCATCAGAACCTATGTACAGTGTTACAGAAGGGAGTGGTGTGTCTCCTCTTAAGTAAACTATACGTTCATAAAAAGATATTTACTGCTTTAGAGAGCAGAAAATGCATAGGCTCTTCTATAGACTGCAGAAGCTGTAAATCTCTGCAGATAAAATGGGATGTGATGATGTGATATAAAAGCATTCTTTGTTCCCCAGTGAATACATTTGTTTTATTTAAAACTAAACGACAACCAAGAAGAGAAAGGAGCGCTCGGTGCCACAAAAGGAGAAGGAGCGGTATTTGGGTACAGGCTTTCAACTGGCATAGAAAAGGATATTGGAAGCAGAGATTCTTACCCAAGGATTTAAAAGGCATGATCAAAATTAAGTAATTAGTTTTGAACATGTATTAAACACACAACAGCTCTGTTCTTTTTTTAAATATCAGGCTCAAAAGAGACTGTGTTTTTCAATTGTGCATGGCACACTGTTGCTCATATACAATTTTCTTAAGCCTTTTTTTTTTTTTTACTTTCATTGAAGCATATTCATTATAACATTCAGCAAATTTATGGCTTCTTCCAGTGGCTTAGTAAAAGGGGTCATAAAAAAGTTAAGTAAACCAGTGTGTTTTTTTCCTCTCCCTTAACTTTGGATTCCTTTTTTATACTGTGCTGTCTAGTGCTTAGTCTTTGGAAAGTACTTTGGGCATATCCAGCACACACACAAATTATCAACTGCTCCAGGAAAAAAAAAATAGCAAAAAAGGAATTTCTTGCACTGAGGCAACTACACAAAAGACTTGCATATGTCAAAAATACAAAACTAAGTCCCTGTGAATGCTGCACCATTAATCAAATCCCCGATCTGGTGTCACTTTTGCCAGTAAAATGATTATATTCTTCTAACCCCCTTCTACTGGCGCGTGCCTGCAACGCATGAAGTGTGTCCCTCTGCTTTAATTTGTTTTCGAATAGCCTGCTTTAGGCATTTTTATATATCCTTTGGAAAAAAAAATAGAAAAGAAACAAAAAAAAAAAAAAAAAAAAAAAAAAAAAAAGAAAAAGGGGGGGGGGGGGAAAGAAGCAATAATAATAGAAGCTTCTCCTTAAAGCTCCAGCAAGGGTCTACAGTACCGAAGAAGCAACAGCTTTTTGGGAAGAAGGGCAGACAGCAAGGAAATTTAACAGATGTTCAGGAGCTGATCACACAACTGCATCTGAGGCAGTAACCGTGGGTGCCGAGGAATGGTGTGCAGCCTGCCCAGATACATTTTAAGAAAGTAAATAAACACCAAAGAGGAAGGTGCTGTAGTAAGAGCAGCTGAATGAATCATGTATTTATCAATGCACGCAGTTATTGATGCCTTTTCCCTCCCTCATTAAAAAGATACATATATATATGTAGCCATCTACAGTCAACACTGATGCTTCACCAAGTGCTTTTGTGGTATAGCTAACTTTAAAGCAGGTGGGTAACCCTCAGACCCCCTTTATTTTTCCTCATGCTTTCTCCGGAGGCTACTGAAGGGAGACTAAATTCAACAACTGCACCACAACCCTGGAGAAACTGAACTGCAACCAAAAAGAAGGAAATGCTCTGGCAAGGAGGCAGAAAGCCATTTTGGGCGAGCAGGTCTCTGCAGGGAGACTTTTCCACAGGGCTTCGACCTGGGGGAGTGGGAAGGGTGGAAGGTAGAGGAGGGAGAGAAAGGGGAAGGGGAGCCTGGGTGTGCATGCATTTTGTGGGCAGAAGTGACAGGGCGGAGGACAGGGGGATGGTTGTTTCTCGTGATAAAAGTTAGCTGTCATTGAATTGAAGGGAAGCCACAGTCAGTGCAGTCTGAGGTTTTGGGAGGGGAGAAGGGAAGGTTTTCCCCATGGCTGTGGAAGACTAGCAGCAGCAGCAGCAGCCCAGGCACAGTGCTCTTCAGCTTACCGGTCTGTCAAATGAGCTGGCTGCTGTCTATATGCTTCCAACTAGCTCAATTCAAACATTAAATGAAGTAGAGAAATCATCAGATAAATTGCTGGTCCTCTCTACCCAAGAGTGAAGGGTTTTTGTACAGCTGATGACAGCCCTGATCCTTTGTCTGACCTAATTTACTTCTCTTTCAGGTTAGAATAAAGCACGCTTTCCTGTCACAGGATAACCTCCATCCACATATTGCACCCTAAAAATAAGGAGACGCTTGTGGTATGGTAACAGTGCCATAACTTGATGGAGTCCTCAGGCTGGGTGAAACAGGCATCCACTGACCAAAGCTTCTCATGTGTATGCCACTAAATTATATGTTTGGGCAAGAAAGTGTCCCGCTAAAGTCCATTCACAACACTCCAGCCTACTGCAGCAGAGAACAGCACAAGCCCATCAGAGAAGCCTGGGAGCTGCTCAGCAGCAACTTCTACATGACAAATGCAATTTTATGTTTATATCTCTAGGAAAAAAAATGCTTATTTTTATTTGCAGGAATGGCAGATTTTTGGCTTATAAGGACCAGAGGATCAAAATACAGTAAACTATCCAATATCAAATCCTCTCTGCAGGGGTACATGTGGCTTTCTGACATGTAATCAACACCGATTTCTGTGTATGTCTACTTTATTGCTGCACACACCTTCTCCTACAACTCCAGCTTTCTCACTCATGTGTGTTTTCACATCCACTGGAATAAATAAATGGATCTCCGTGGGTTTCCCTCCCCGCTCCCTACCACGCACAGAGGTTCACTCATGTAAAGGTATCACTACCCCGATCGCTCTCTGACAACAACAAATCGAGAATTGTCCTCTGACAATAAAAGGTACGGCTAAAAACTAATTTTTAATTAAAAACTCCTGTCCGCTCGAGTCAAGTCATCCGCCGCGATTTCGCTAAAAATAGATTTCGTCTCGCTGTCAAAGCCCTCTGGGTTAGATCTTATATAGATCTTCGCATGAAAATCAATACTACAACTTTCCGCCGAGCGCGTTTTCAGCGCGGCGGTGCAGGCTCCGCGGAGCATCCCGCGCGTCCCGCGGCGG
>NW_008693974.1:0-14111 GCF_000695815.1 Acanthisitta chloris | reverse complement strand
GTTGGACTGGATGATCTTAGAGGCCTCTTCAGACCTTGATGATTTCCTCCCCATTTCCCCACAAAAGGCACCTAAATCTGCCACATGTAAAGTGAGTTGAAGTTCTGAAAATCTTCCCTCCTCCTTGCATATTCCAATTACATGGAGCACCAGCAACACTCATCTTGGAACAAAGCCTAAACCTGCTTGTTCTAGTACACAATCTTGTGAAACCTTTAACACTTACAGTACTTAAGCAAACAACCTCTCATTATTACCTTCTATTTTCCACACTTCCCACAATTTTAACTGATGCCTGGAACCAATACAATTTCTGTAAAGTGTTTCTTTTTGGGAGGGGAAAAAAATTACCATTGATTCCATGTATTATGGAAGAGCTGAACCTGTTTTGAAGGGAAATGGCCAAATTAGCTAAAAAAGACAACTGCAAACCACAAACATGATTTTGCTTAACAATAACCCCACTCCACCTTGGAACACTGCTTCTAAGGTGTAATTCCTAAGTGAGTTCCCCAATGGAATGTGCCAGTGAGGAAGCTGGGAGTCACTTCATACCTTGACAGGGACCACTGCTGTCTGCACCATGTTCCGGAACCTCCCCACAGACGGGTCCACGTCCTCTGCAAGCAAACAGGGAGGCCTTCAGTGAGATGGGGAACAGCCTCTGTGGGGTGAGGGACCCACATGGAGAATGAGAACACTTGTCCTCCTAAAGCTCCAGCAGCTCCCAGTAAGCACAAGTGTGACCAGAGAGAGAGGGGCTCAGGTGACACCCAGTGGCTTTGTGTCCAGGTGGCTCATCAGGTATCCTGGTAAGGAAGGCTTTCCCTCAGATGGAGAATGGGAAGGGGAGCAGCTGGATGGGCAGCCTGGGCTCACCAGGCTGGAGTCCGGGCTGAAAGCTGCTGCTGACAAGGCACTGCAGCCAGGCCCAGGGGCCCCTGAAGGAGGAGCCAGAAGCAGTCAATGGAGAGACCCTGAAAGCCTGGAAAACTGCTCTTTCTGTAATGCAAATGACTAGTGTTTGCATTAGAATGTTCTGAGCCCTCAACTTCATCCCCTCATAAGCCAAAATGGTCACCCTGTGTGCTCTACACTGCCAGACTGAACCACCCTGTATTCCAATGTGCATGCTCATTAATTAGCTGCTCCTATTAACAGGAATACTATCCATACAAAATATCACTGGTAGGAATGCCATTAGTACCAAACAGACCAAGAAAAGCCTAATTTGGAACTGCATACATCTTCAGACACATCAGTTTGAATGAGGACTGAGGGTGACCTGGTTCAGACATGCAGACAAGTAGCAAATCCCTCTGAGGTTGAAGCAGATATGCAGGAGACAACAGGTAAGGAAGGCATTAAGGACCTGATAAAAAGCAATCAAGTTCCATTCCCATTTAGATTCTAAAGAAGGCAATAAATGTAAAGTACTCTGCTCCTTTTGGAGCCATGACATGTTCCCAACACCTAACAGAACACTGAGCAGTGAAGCTGAGTGTGACACTCCTGTCCTGCACACACACCACGAGTGTACTGCACAGGTACATCAGAAGAAACAGAGAAGTCAAAGTCCTCAGTGAGACATGTGGCAGCTTCTCTGAGTTAGCAGATCCCAAATACTGGCTGCCAAATTTTTGTTCTCCTTATCCAGGAGGAATCCCTATGAGAATACTGGAAGGATGGCCTGAAGGGATTAAAGGAAACTCCTTACCCGGATTAATGATCTCATCGTCATCACTGAATGTCACCCTGGAGTTCTTCCGTTTTCTCTTTGGCCTCTGGATGTCCAAGTTCCCTTCCTCAATGGTCAGGGTGGAAATCCTTTTGTTGTGGGCAGTATTGAACTCTGTCAGGTTCTAATGGCAAATTGAGAGATGAAAGAGTTTAAGCAACCAGTGTCTTAAGTCTGATTTTAGTCAGGTGACTGTGCACATGAGAAGACCACAGAAGCTGTTTAGTTTCAGCTTTAGCCCTCGAGGAAGCAGCAGAGCTCCAGGGCTGCAAGGAGCTGCCCTGAGAGGCTGAGGGGTCTCTGCAAAGGTAGAAACCCTTCAGACTGCTCCAGCTGACCCTGCCTGAGCAGGCTGACAATCCTGTGAGGTGCCTCCCAACATCCACAATCCTGTGACTGCCACGCACACTTCTCCCTCTTCACTAGCCAACTTAGGGAACAGGGAGGCAATGGGGACAGCATGGGAAACCAGCCCTGGCCTGGGCAATGTTAGCTGGAGAGCACATTCTCCCTGCAAACCTTGGTGAGATAACCACTGGCATACTAAGATCATCAGGTTCCTGATTCTGGGAAGCAGCATTATCACAGGCTTGTCAGGGCAGAAGGGGATGATCTGGGTGTAACTACCAGCAGAAGACACCTCAGACTATCTTCAAGGCCAAGAAATGAAGGAATCTGAAGCTAAGGTAGTATTACCCAGGGAAATAGTTCAGTCACCACCCCTGGAGGCATTTAAAGGACATGCAGACTTAAGGCCACGGTTTAGAGGTGAGCTTGGCAGTGTTAGATATAAGGTTGGACTTGATGGTCTTAAGGGTCTTTTCCAACCTGAATAATTCCATGATTCTAAACAAACAGGGAATGCTCTCCATCCACATGGAAATGCCATCGAGGCAGAGTGTGCCATCGTACTCACATCCAGCTCTGTCTCCTCCTCTGGCAGCCCCAGCAAGCCCTTGAGCTCCTCATCCTCACCCCCCATCTTCTCATCCCCTTTCACCGCCGAGGGCAGCGTCTGTGGCTTCTCGCGCAGGGTGTAGGCGCGGGTGGAGGCTCCGAAGGACACCGTGGAGTCGATGGGGATCTGCTGGGGCTTGTGAGCTTCCAGACGGATGTGACCCAAGAATGTGCCATGTGCTGAGAACACCAAAGTGCAAAATAGTCTGTTAGTCACCAGCTTGGCCTCACAGAATTCCAGTTCAGAAACTGCAAGAGCTGCTCCGAGGGACAAGGCACTGAGGTACTGCTGAAAGCATTAGCTATGTGCATTTTACCCACCATCTCACATCCAGAGTCCTCAAAAAGTCATGGAAATAAACTACCAACAGCCTTTGCTTTCTGTATTCTTGCAGGTCCCAATGTACCATGTCTGGAATCATTTCCTCAGTGGAAAAAACAGTGTGACAGGTTTTAGGCCTTATGAAAGCACCTTCAGAAGAGGAGGCTTCACTGGAACTGGGAAGGGAAGGCCAAGTCACTTTCCTCCTCTCTTTCAGCCTCTTAAGAGCCTAGAAATGCTTTAAACACCCAGTGAGTCAGCTGTAAGCTGACTGGAGCAAACACTCCCTCGCTCAAACCTTGCCCATGTCTCCCTAGGACACGAATTCCATCTGTCCACACAGTGCAAACAACAACAATGGAAAAGGAAAAGGTGTCTCAGACTCAGAGTGTTTAAGCACTTCTGGCTGGTTAAATGCCACACTACTTACTGCTGTTCAGATCTATGAGGAAAACCCTCTTGAGATGTTTGTGATAGACCAAGGCAGCATGGACCCGAGAGCAAGACTGGTGGTCAATGGTAAAATCGCACAGATCAGGATTTCTCCCAAACAGATAGTACTTCTTCTCATCAATGATGAGTTTCTGAGGTAGAATGTCAAACAGAGAAGCATATTAGACTCCTAGAATCTCTTGGATCTTCCTGAAAAAATTCAAGAACATGAATAAACAGAGCAAATTCAAAACAAAGCATCAACAGCTCATCAATATTTCAGGTCAGTCTGGCACTGTGAGTCACAGCAAAATCTGCTCTCTGCAAAATCAGAACAGCTGAATAGGGAAGAGTCCCAGTTATTCCCTTCTTTCCCAGCCAACACAAGACAGCCTGGGAAGGACAGGCACTGTTCAAGGTCTGACACTGCCTCACACAGGAGATTCTCTCTCACATCTGCTCCCAAGGATTTCAAACATTCCCCAACAGATGACCTCAGGCCTTGTCTAAGACAGGGACCTTAGTGATCTCAAGTCTGATACACAACATCAAAGTTATATTTCTGTACAGAAATGGACCTACAAGAGGTTTCAAACCTTTAGTATAAAGATGCAAAACTACACTGAGAACGTGCTGTGACAGGAATCTGTATTAGTCTATCAAGTACACCATTAATTTTAGGCATTTCTTCTTTATTCATCCTACTTCTAATCTCTTCTTCAAACAAGATGTTACATACTGTAAGATCAGGTACATAAACCATCGCTGTAAAGCAAAGGGCCATGCTGACAAAGTCCTACAGCACACAGGGTGCATTTCTGTTACCAGCCCATGGTGTTGAGGATCTCCTGTCACTGAATGCTGCAGGTGAGCAGGGCAGGTGCTCAACCTTCCCACTGCATTCCAGGAGCCTCATCTGCCCTGTGTGTTCCTGCTCCAGCTGCACGAGGCAGAGGCTGGCAGTGCATTGCACAGCTGTTAACAGGCTCCTCCTGCTTTTTGAAACATCTCCCAAAGCCCACATGTTTCAACTGCATCACTGAGGGAATGCTGAGGCCACATTTTCCATCAGGCATCCCAGATCTTAGTCTGGGAGGGCATTGCTTCCATGAGGTGGTCTGAGCTGAGCTAGCATTCTGCTTGCTTGAGCATGTGGATTTCTCCCCCCCTCCTTGCTTTTCCAGCTACTCAGTCCTCTCCCCAATCCCAATGCCACACATCTGAGCCAAGTTTTCAGCTTGCAAAGCCCTTTTTTCCTGCACTAATCTTCCCCAGTCTGCGTAGACTGGATCAGTTTCCTTCACTCAGACACGCTCCAGCTGCTCAGGGAAGCAATGGATTACAGCACCAGGTGAGTGATGCCCAGGATCTCCCTTTCTGGCATCAGCATTCCAGCCAAGCAGGGCTTTGCTCCTCAGCTTTGCCACACTCTCAGCCAGAACGAGCCAAGTGATCTGAGCAGGTACAGGGACTGGTTTGGGGTCTCTGAGCTGTCACAGACACAAGGAGCACCAGTCACTCCCTCCGTGCCACCACCAACCATACAGAAAATAATGAGACAGCCTGGACTAAGACACAGTATTTATACTCTTCTGCCTTATCTGCAAGCACAAAAATCCCACAGACCTCAACTTCCACTACAGACCACCTTGCAAAATCACAACTATTTACCACCAACTATGAACTTCAAGGTTTCAGCACTGCCACAGGCATGTGGCACTTCCCCACTGTTTTTTTTCTGATTCCCCCACAGATGTGCTCTACATTTCCCAGGTTGGATTTTCCAGTGTTCTGCTGAACATCTGCTAGTCCCCATGCTGCAATCTCTCATCATCTGGTGTCCAGTAAGAAGCATTTGTTCCTGTATGTTTATTGACTCTTTCAGGTCACTAGCATAGCTAACTGAACAACCTGATTCCACACTTGTATCCATCATGATGGCTTTACAATTAACTGGTCCCCTAGGTAATAACCTGTGAATGCTTCATTCCCCAGCGACTCAGGGAATACAATTTAAGCACCAGTTCATGACAGTGGATGCTTTGTGAAATCTACTGCCTCACCTATTTCATAGTTTCATGGTTTCATAGTATGTGAAGGTGTTGCCACTGCCTCACCTATTTCATAGTTTCATAGTATGTGAAGGTGTTGGAATGGAGCTCATAGATCATCCAGCCCCAAGTCCCTGCCCTTGGACAGGGACACCTCCCACCAGAGCAGGTTGCTCAAGGCTTTAGCCAACCTGGCTGTGAACACTGCCAGGGTTGGGGCAGCCACAGCCTCCCTGGGCAACCTGTGCCAATGTCTCACCACCCTCACAGCAAAAACTCCTGCCTAAGATTTCATCTCAATTTCCCTCTTTCAATTCATCCCCATTCCTCCTTGTCCTGTCCCTGCAGTTCCTAACCAAGAGTCCTTCTCCTTATTTTGTCCTGCCTTCTTCAAACAACACCATTTAGTTGATCAAGGTGTATCTATCACCTCCTAACACCCACTACTAAAACAGATAACCTCTTAACCTCTGGCCAATTCCAACCAGCACTACAAGAGCTCTGTGAAACCAAACAGCTACACAGAAAGACAACCCACCTGTCCCTCAGTGATACACAGTCTGGCAGCAAACCCACCAGAGTGCCAATACTTAGACTTCAGCCACACAAAAGAATGACCGTTGTGAGTCCACACCTTATTTGACAAAGCCAACAATCACAGCTAATTGGCAATTCACCTACAAGTACACTGTGATAAATGAGGCACAAATGCCAAAGGCATTTTTTCCTTCAGCTGGGCCATATAGAACCTGCAGCTGTGTCCCCTGACCCATCTGTGTCTGCAGGGGAACAGCACACCTTGGAGCCTCAGTATATTCAGATTAAAAACACAAAAAATGCACATGCTGAAACAGCCTGTTGGGTTCTGCTCTCACCAGGCACTTCACCCCTGCTCTGGGTCTCTCTGCAAAGCTGCTCTTCACAACACCCCTCAGAGCTCACCAGCAACTATAAGCCACTGCTAAAAGGCCTAAACTAGCACTTGGTCTCCTCAGCACTTTCTGGTCAAATTTTACTTCACCTTTTTTTTTTTTTAATTATTCCACTTGTCAACAGATCCCTCCGTCTCCTGCCTGCAGGTTTTCCATGTTAGTGTCCCTTTGAGTAGCTTCTCCCTGCAATCCTTAACTAGCAGCCATCATTCCAGGAGTCTTACTGACACTTTCCCTTAAGATCAGAGTTGTTTCATGCAGCTACTGCACCAAGAACAGCACAGCTGTTTGTTACAACATCTCTCTTGAGGAACCCTGGTTAGGTTTTCTGGGCAATCCACTTCCCAGGGACAGATTTTCATCCCATATTCTGCAGCTCCTCACTCATTCAGCTCAGCACTGTGACTCTTCCCATGCAAACACCTTTGCACTAATGAATTCTATGATTCCACTTTGTGAGAAAGACAAGCACTAAGTTCACCTTTTATAAGGAACTTGGAAGAAAGTCCTGTGTAAACACAGCTCTGATAAAAACAAGTGGATCTTTGGAAGCTGATTGATTCCTCCCCAAATCAGTGCTCAGCTCTGCAAGCAGTTAGTTATGTCATGATTTCAAGAACCATTAAAACTGGTCAAACAATTCCTCATTCTTGTCCACAACTGAAACCAAATGTGTCCTGGAAGTGTTCACTTACACCTGTTACATACACAGCTCTGCTCTGACTGAACAAAGTCAAGAGATTCTGCAAAGACACAAATTCATGAACTGGAAATATTGCAACAAATCATGATCACAGAAACTAACTTAATGCCCTTTACTTCAAGATAAGGTTTCCAGTGTGTTCTGTGCCTCTGAGTTATAACCCAGTGTGTTCCTTCACACACTGAGCTTAAACACTGCATGGCTTGTTTTGCTGTGGCACTTTGCAGACCCAGCGATCACAGGGTGTCCCCAGGCTGGGGACACCGATGGCTCGGTTAGTATCAAGTGCTCAGGGACCCACAGGGTTTAACCAGGTTCTCCCCTGGTTACTGCTGGCTGCCACAACAGACAGCACTGGAAAACTCTTTGCCATGTGTACCAAACCAGGAATGAACACACACAAGTGCTGTTCATTTGCTGCAGTTGGAACAGACTAGAGGGCTAAAGCCATCACCTACACACAGTGCAAGGCCACAGAGCAGCCAGACAAGCAGCTGTGGTCAGGCACTGGAATACTGCCCAGGGAGGTGGTAGAGTCACCAGCCCTGGAAGTGGTTAAGGGGCATCTGGATCTGGTGCTGAAAGACATGGTTTGGGGTTTAGGGGTTACAGCAGTGACAGGTTAAGGGTTGGACTTGATGGTCTTACAGGTCTCGTCCAACTTTAATGGTTCTATGATTCCCATGTTGCCCTCAAGGGTGACATCCAGCCAGGATCTGAGTGGCACACACAGGCCCTGTGCCACCCCTGCCTCAGAGCTCAGCACACTATGCACATGGAAGGGCAGGGGAACTGTGCCTCAGGGAGCTCAGGATCAGCCAGCCAACACCAGAAGTGAAACACCAACACCACAGGCATTCCATAACCTCTGTGTGATCCCATCCTCCACTGAAACCCGGAGCACCTGGATAGCAGAGTGGCAGTGGCTGCACAGAGTGCAAAGAGAACCTCTTCAGGTTATCCAGAGTTGATGGCAGGAAGAGGGAACTGGGATGCTTGTAGCACCCCCATTCCCAAAGCAGACAGAGACCTCAGGCTCACAGAGCCACCTTGGGCCTCCTGGAGCTCCCAACAGCTGTGGGCAGCATAGCCCCAGAGTCTGACACCACCAGGACAACATTCCTGACTGGCAATTGATAAATTTTCTCATCCATTGCCACAGCCAGTGGTGCATCCTCAGGTTTGACGTGGCATTTCACTTCTTTTCTCTCAGTGCTGACCAGGACTCCCACGATGGAACATCCTCCTGGCACCTGAGGAGCAATTCAGCAGTGAACTCCATGTGGACTCTTCATCCTGCAGCTCTGTCCACGTTCAAAAATCCAAGACATGCCATGACAAACCTCAGAGAATCAATCCCCCAGGTGGGAAGGCTGCACGGTGTTTGGCCACCTGCCACATACAATAAACCCCAAAGTCACTGCCATGTGGCTTTGCTCCCTGAATCTCATCCATGGCCTGGAAAACTCAGTGCCAAGCACAGTCCCTGCCCCACGGGCTGCAGCCAGCATGGCAGTGAGAAGGCTGTGCTCAGAAACAGCCCTGCTGCAGCCCTCTGAGCTCTGAACACCATTCCAAACACGTAGCAGTGGCAGGAGAGGCAGAACACACAGCCCATGGCCTGCAGACAAACACAATGCACAGGGTTTGAGGCACAGGGAAGTGCTGGTGCAGCACAGCACTGAGGGAGCCTGAACAGTGGGGATGAACCAGCTCAGTCATGTCTTGTATGAACTAAGAAGCTGCTCTGGAGGTGCAGTACATGCATGTCAATATCTAATTCCTTTCCAATTAAGCTGAGCAAAGATCTCTTTCAGGTCCAGACTGGCTTTGCCAATTTTCTGCCTGTAAATGCAGAGGAAGAGCTCTCTCAAGACAGCAATAAAGAAAAGGCTCATTTTACTCGTTTCTGAGCTGAGAAAACACAAGTTTATTTGTGAGACACCTATTTGTGACATCTCTATCTGCTTTCCTATACAAAGCATATTCTGGTAACTTCACCAAATTCCGAACAGTAAATCTCTCCTGCTAGACACCAGGAGGAACACTTAATACTGCCCAATGCTTCTGTGGTCACTTACACTAAATACCAGCCAAGATTTTAAGCTGCTAAGTCTTGATCTAACACTGATTTCTTAATTTTCCATATTTCCATTCAGAAAAATTGGCTCAGCTTTGCTGCCAAGAAACATTTCTGTTCCAGTCAGCTGCAAGTTAGGAGTTTCTGCACAGCTCAAATACATTCACTGCATTGGGTCCTCTCTGCTAACCATGCTAAGGAGACTTTATGAATTCCTTTCAGTGTGGTACAAGATAAAACGTGACACAGAATGAGGTGCTGCATACCAGACAAATTCCTCTGCTGTAATAAAAATAACTCATTGGATCTGTGCTGATCACAACACTGTTCACAGATCCTGAGTGTGGGAGGAAAAAGCAAACTGTATTTCCTCCTGTAGGATCCAGGGTGCCTGGTTAACCTTACTGCGACAACAATAAACTGACCACACAGGTGGATAGAACAAGCTGTACAAGGGAAGAGCTTTTATTCTTACTCTCTTGTATTTGAAATTTCTTTGCCCACATCACTCACATCCTGCTCCTAAAGTTCCCAAGACAAAGTGTCTGCTGCTGAGTCTGATACCTCCTATGTAGGTATCTTGTAGGGAACAAAATCTCAACTTTGATCCAGAACGAAGTTTGGAAAAAAATAAGGCTCTGCAAATACCAACTCTTCCTTACAAGCATCTTATTTCTTCTCTTACTAGGGCAGGGTTGGTGTCCAGGAGTCCAAGTGTCACTGTGCTGCCCTTCAAACAGTGCAGCTCATGGGAGGTAACGGATGGAGGCCTGGCAAGGCATGAGGCTGCCTTAAAGCACAGCAAGGAAAATGTCACTTCATTCTCAAGTTTCAGAGCAAACCAAACTGATTTGAAAATAATGAATGTGAGAGAGAAAGGAAATACTTATGAATAAGCATGGAAAATGCTAGGAAATGTTCTCCTGCTGTGCTATGTGCACCATACACCAAATACAGCAAAGCCTGATTCCATACCTCAATGAGTTTGTCTCCTTTGACTACATCCAGGTGTAAGCCAGGTGGTGGTTTCCCTGCCCTGGAAAAGAAAGAAAGGAAAATAGAATATCAAAACACTGACTAAAAAGTTTATTAGTGTTAAACTTCTATTCAAGCTACAGGCCAAGCCTACACAAATGTAAGCAGAATTGCTTTTGGGAATACATGAAAACTCCCTAATTTGCTTTTCCTGCCTTCAGATTCCTACTGACAACACATAAACCATGATTTTTACAGCAAGAGTGAGGCTAACAGGACATGAGGCATCTCAAGCTTTACCTTTCCAGGTGAAAACCAGCTGATTTACACAATAAACAGAGCAGCTCCTGAGAGAATATGGCATGAGGAGAATAACAAGAGGGACTGGGACAGGCTGGGACTGTTTGTTCAGGGGCTCTATGTTCTCATGATAACAGCAGAGCTCTACACTTGGCTGCTGAGAGGAACAGAAACTTCTACCACCTATCCCCTCTAGGACTGGCAATGGCAAACCCCTGAAGGGGATACACACACCCTTGGAATATTACAGCAGTGTAATATTACATACTCCCCCTAGTCACATCTTCCTGCCAGCACAGGTAACACAGAGGAGACTACAGTTCTAGGTGGCAGAGGGGCTCTGTCCCAGGGCAGCACAATCCTCCTGCCCCACATTCCCATCTATTCACCTGTCAGCCAGTTATTCCCCCCTGGGCAAAGGGAGCACAGAGACCCATGGGCACAGCAAACACCACTGACACATGGGTGAACCTACAGGATTAGCAGCATCTCAAGCATATTCAGAGAGCTCAAAGCCAGGACACTGCTGTGGTACCAGACCCTGCTCTGCACCACACAGGGTCTTTGGCTGTTGGCAGCAAAGGACCTTTTCCAGCTCAGATCTCTCAAAATCTGCATCTCTAGTGCTTCCTCACAGATAACAGCACTGCTGCTTGCCTCTAAGGCTGGAACAGCTTTCTAGACAGCAGCAGTGACCCAGTTCTCAGCCACACCACTGTCCTTCTGGGGAACACCACAGAGATCACATTCCCACTCCAGCTTTGCTCACAGCACAGAGCCCAGGGAGCAGTGACAATGGGCAGTGATGTCAGTGTGACAGGAGAAGAAAGAAAGGTTACTGAGAACTGAAGTTGCTTGAGGGGGCTAAATATAGATGTTCACATTTCTAGGATGTGCCTTACAATTCAAAGGTTTCTTCTGTGTCGCCAGGTCAACCTGGCTGTGAACACTGCCAGGGTTGGGGCAGCCACAGCCTCCCTGGGCAACCTGTGCCAGTGTCTCACCACCCTCACAGGGAAAATTTCTGCCTAAGATCTAATTTAAATCTCCCTCTTTCAATGTCTCCCCATTCCTTCTTGTCCTGTCCCTGCAGTTCCTAACACAGAATCCTTAATATACCCTAATGAGTATATGGTTGATATTGATTCTTATTGTTTTGGATGAACAAACAGCAGCAGCAAAACCAGAGGATGAAAATGTCAGGGCAGTCAAGTGGTGACTGCTCCTAGGAATGGGATTATGGTGGTGTGGGGGACAGAGCAACAGGAAGAAGTGCTCCCAAAGGTGGCATCAGTTTGTGTGATGAGGTGGTGGAGGACAGACCCTTGCAGCCCCTCCAGCACAGCCAGGCTACCCCTGAGCACTACCATGTCTGCCTGTGCTCCTGCAGGTCTCAGTACTTGTGTTCACTGAAACATGATCCAGTCATGGATTCATGTCCACGTCTCAGTATTCCCTCAGGCCCTGAGCACTGGAAAACTCTTCTTTCTCCATTCCTCTGAAATTGCCAAGCTCTGGTTACTCTGCCGCACCACTTTTGAGAGTTTTCACACTCTGGTCAAACAACAGCTACTTGGCAGCTTTTTTTCCCTTCCAAATAGATAAACCTTTCCACAAATTCATTCTACAAGCAAGCCTACTTCTTCCTCAGTCTGGCCTCTACTTTTCCTCTCAGTGGTCTCTCCCAGGAGATTCAATGCTCAGCCTGTGCTAACGAACTTCAGCAACATCCTCACTGTGCCTGTCAGGTCACAGAGAGCTCTCAAGTGCTCTGGGAGAACCACTTTCCTCTTCTGTAAACTGAGCCCTGTCTGACGGTCACCTTCTGCCACACACCAGCTCAGATTTTTCATTGCCTCCTCTTTTAGTTTCACCCTTGCTGTTATGTTTACTCTGCCTTTACCTTCAACTTTGTTTTGAACACAGCAAATGAGCCCAGCACAAGGTAATGCCCTAGGCCATAAATTAAAGTACTTGAAAAATGGACCTATTCTCTGACTTCTTTTGGGGTGAGAATCCTTTGTAGGCAGTATTTCCCCTATCTACCTATTCCTGTAAACACTGCACACAAGAAGGCTGCAAATGCTGATTATGGTACCATGAAAACAAACTCTCAGAAGTAATTTCTGGTAGAAACCCCCTTTGGACCAGATACACCAATGCCACAGCTCAGACTGCCAAAGTCAGATACTTGAAAAGCCTTTTAATGAAAAAAATGTTAAGATTTTCCAGTTTCATATTCAGAACTAATTAGTTCCAGAGACAGCAAAGACCAGAAGCAATGGCTAGATTTGGAAGTATCAGCCACCCCTCACACACTCTGCCCCGTCAGACCTCTCACCTCATGGGCCAAGGGGGAAAACATGAAAGGAAATCTCCAAAAATCTGCTAGAAAACAGTTTGTTAGCAAGCTGGCCCTGAGCATGTTTTCCCCTCCAATTTCCAATACTGAAAGCAAAGAGTCCTCTCCCATTAACTAATGAGCTAAAATATCCACTAAGCTAATTTGCCTACAGTGTTCTGAAGAATGAAGAATTGCTTGAGGTCAGCACTGTCCCCTCCACAGCACACACAGGGACAGCCCTTAGCACTGCCCTGAGACAGGCTGTGCAGCCTGGGGAAGAGATCTCAGAACAACCTGCCAGGAGCTGAAGAGGCTCCAGGGAAGCTGCAGAGAGACTCCTGGTTAGGAACTGCAGGGACAGGACAAGGAGCAATGGGGAGAAATTGAAAGAGGGAAATTGAGATTAGTTATCAGGCAGAAGTTTTCCCTGTGAGGGTGGTGAGACACTGGCACAGGTTGCCCAGGGAGGCTGTGGCTGCCCCAACCCTGGCAGTGTTCACAGCCAGGTTGGCTCAAGCATTGAGCAACCTGCTCTGGTGGGAGGTGTCCCTGCCCAGGGCAGGGGGTTGGCACACGATCTCTCAGCTCCATTCCAACTCTTTAACATACTATGAGTCTATAAGACCAAAGCTCTCCCATCAGAACTTGGCTGCAGCACAAGTGCTTGTGTTTGAGACTGAGAACCAACTGCTGCTCTGTACCTCTGTGCACCACAGTCCCCAGTGCTGGACATCTGCCTGCACAGGGCAACATCCTGCACAGGACCTGAGAGTAATGTCTCTGAACAGATGGACTGGGATGGTCACTAGCTGAGAGTTTAACTGCGGCACAGCTCACACTGTATCCATCAAAGCTTCCTGGGACAGGTGAAGCCTTCCAGAGAGTTAACACAGCTCACTGGCAAGGAGAACATGACCATTACAGTATCACTAAAGGAATTCTCTGGATTGGAGAACAGGTGAGAGAATATCTTCTGCACTAACAACGAGTCCAAGGAACTTGAAGTGTTGGAAAGTTCCTAACAACTGGTAAAAGGGCAAAGCCCTTACAGCATTCAGCCAGGCACTCAGAGAACTCAAACACCAGTTTTCTATACTTAGCAGGTCAGCAACCCATTGCTTACAGCACCAGTCCTGTCAGAAATGCAGCTACCAACTGATGCTGCTGATTTAAAAATCTATTTCCGGAGTGACCTGGAAACTACAAACAGCAAAGTTAAGTTCTCACCGGGAAACTGGTGGAATAAGAACATTTCAGTTGGAAGGGACCTACAAGGA
>NW_008693973.1:15442-24540 GCF_000695815.1 Acanthisitta chloris | reverse complement strand
CTGCTGGGGTTAAACCACGACACATAGGTAGTCCAGGACAGATATAAAAAGGCTGGTAGGACTGCTAGTGGCACAAAAGCAGCTGGACCACTCTCTGCTCCAGCAAAATGAGCTTTCTTACATGACAGACAAAAGCAGCACACTGTGAAGTTGCGTGCAAGAACTTGTGCTCTTACAGATAAGGAACATACTCCACTGCAGCCAGCTGACCTACATTTACAGCTGAAGAGGTACAGCTGACCCACAGGGAGTTGCATCTAACCTACCAACACAGAGGGAGTGCTAATCAGACAGCCTGTGCCTTTTAAAGTGACAACCTGAGCCGGAGCAGCTGCATGGGGACAGGATTTTTTCTTTTTTTCCTGCTGCCATACAGAAAAAGCAAACAAGATCAATACTTAATTACCAAAGATTATTTATAATTGACAATATCCTTTATGCAAGATGAAGTCAGACAAGTCTCTAACAGTTTCCAGTGCAATACATATTCCTTAGTGACTAACAAAGTGGTGTTTTTTTTTTCACAGTCTCATTTTAGCAGTGTCAGTCCCACTGCTGTCCTGGTTCCCAGCAGATGGATCAGCTGCTCCAAGGTACAATTACCATTCAGAACCAAAAGAGCTCTGCTCTATTCACAGTTTTAAGGCAAGACTATTTTCATAGATGCTAGAATTGCCTGTTTAGAGGTTTGACATATTATTGACAGCCATACAAGTCAGGTTATGCAGATAGAAGAGATGCTGCCTATTTTAGGTATAATTAGCATTTCATTTCCTATCAAACAATTTCCACATCATGTTGAGCACCACCAGTGCAATGGAAACAGTCAATAGAATGCTTCACTGCAGATTTATGCTATTAAAAAGATAGACAAACCAAAAAATCTAAGCAATTTCAGAACTAAGGGCTTTTTTGGGCTTGGGTTTGTTTGAGCATTTTTTGGGTTTGGTTTGAGGTTTTTTGGTGCATTGATTAACACAGTAAATACTGAATGAATACTGGGTAGCATATCTAAAGCTTTAGGAAAGCTGTTTTATAGTGTTATTTAATTTCCTTGATTGACACAAAAAGTTACCTTATTTAAACCTTTCCTGCAGAAAGAAATACTTGAAGTCAATAACATAATAGAAAGGAAACCAGGAATCTCTTTGACTTTTGCACAAATGACTGGGGTTGATTTCCTGTTGTGTATAGCAGTTGTGGTGAACTCCTGATGGGGAAGAAAGGAGAGATGAATCTTCTGTTAGTCCCATGCCAGGCTGCATTGGTATTTGGGTTGGCAGCTGAGGAAATGAATGAGGGTCAGTAGTCCATCAAGTCAGAAATCCAACCCCAAGTGTCTGAATCATTCACACCTTAAGTCTAGGCAGCCATTGGCCTCCTATCTTTGCTTTGAGAAACACTCCAAGGAAATTCATGTCAAAATTGATGCATCTCCATAAGAGGTTTGGGGTTTAGTAAGAGTTTTTCTCCCAGCTCCCCCTGACCCCTCTGCTGTGAGCTGAGATCCCCTGTGCTCTGCCTCGATAGCAGACAGAAGATGACACCTTCATGTCACGAGGCTATGTGATCATTATGATGCTTTCCTGACTACTGGGAGGCTCTCTGAGGATATCAAAAATCAAGCAGGCTGATTCTTGCTGAATCCTAGCCCAATATTAATGATTCACAGGACTTTCTAGCATGGCGAGACCAACACCTGACAGAGTAATTTATAAAGTTTCTCCCTGACAGGATTTAACTACAGTTTGCCATGACATCAGCCTCAGCTTTAATAGACCTGATGTGTCATTTATGCAATTCTTGCCTCCCACACCATTTCTGCAAATCATGAAGAATATTCATTTTGCTGTTCAGTGACAGCAGGAGAATGCCCTAACCACATGGTCTGGTGTGTGTCAGACTAGTTGTGGAGATAAACACACCAAGAAAAGCAGTTAGCAGGCTCAGAGTCTGTGAGAGTGGCATTTGATGCTTGCCAGAGGTACATTGCCATGCAGTGAAACTACAAGATTATAAGACTGTCAGAATAACTGAAACTGGTTATAATGCAAACCCCAGTGGTATTTTCTGGGATAAAACAAAGTTTCTAGAGAGTCATTGTATAATCTTGACTATCCTTTACAGAGCAAATACAGAATCAAAAGAACAAATGTTTATGGCCTCTAAGCATATGATTTTTTTTCTTTAAAATGCATTAACCACTTTGGAATTCAGATTTCCTTGTCATGCTCTGATTAGAATAGAGCTGAGTAGCAGCTGTCCCCTGGTAAAGAGAAATGTCCATATCTGATGTCCACAACAGTTTTAATACCCTCTATGTAGTCTGAATGAGAATCTGGAAGAAATGAGCTATAATTACTGTCCCTTAGAGGAAGTGACCTTAAAAGGTTTGTTTGCAGAGTGAGCAGTTACTTTTTACTCTCATAATATTATTTACTGATCTCTTGCCATTCTGGGCTCACAGGCACATGATGTGATTCTTGGGGCTGTCCTGGGAAGGGCCAAGAGTTGGACCTTGATAAACCTTGAGTGTCCCATCCAACTCAGGATATTCTATGATTCCATCATTTGTGTGGCTTAACCTGCCTATCACTGGAAAAAAGTTTTAATGGCATAATTAAATAATACTTCAGGAACAAGAGGTCATAGTGGATTATTTTAAGTTGAAACATGAACTGTGAAAGGTTCTAGCAGCAGGGGTTTGATTTGCACAGTAAATGGATTTTACTTGTTTAAAAATTTATCCATAGGATTGTGGTTTCTCTGTTAGAGACATCCCTGAGACTCATATGCTCATCCTTAAACAAAAGAGCAAAAAAAAAAAAAAACTCAAGAGATTTTCATGCTTACCTGTCACCTGGAGATAAATACCAAAATTCAGCTAATTTCCAAAGGAGCCTGACTGAGCCTGAAGAAAGCAGCAATAAAATGAGAAGTATTGGGCAATCATGCATATTTATTGAAAGTGTAAAAAAGATTAATTTTTTGTATAATCAAATCCACACATAAGCATCTGTCTCTACTATTGTATTCCAATAAAAGTAAATTAAATGGTGTCAGAATTGATGGTTTTTCCTTGTGAAACAGATAACAGCCACAACTGAAGCTATGGAAATGAATCAAACTAACTCTGAGTGCAGTTCATGTTGTTAAAAAGGGCAGGAAAAAACAGCAGTCACATAAGAACAGACTCTGCAACAGTAACATTGCTTCATTCCTTCTGCACTAAAGATACTTTAATTACCTTATTTAGGGTTTGGGTTTTTCTGAGCCTTAAATGATAACAAATTATAGTATAAGCTAGTGGTGGCCAAGAAAAGAGAAAAAAGCATCTCTTGTGATGGGAAAGTTTCAAACATTGACAAATCTCTGTCAACTCCATGTATGAAAGCATTTTTAATCCAGGCTGTTTCTTTGTGCTGTGCTGCCAGATGAGTCACTGATAGATGGAGGAGTTTGTAGTGCAGCAGACACGAAAACTGTTCCTTATTATAAACCCATATAGGAAATTGCATACAGAAAAAACCTATATTTAAAGACAGACACACAAAAGAGTTTCGTGAAGCTGTTCCTGCAATCTCATTTCAGCCTCCCCAGACACAGACATTCCCTCACTCCTCCCAGCACCACAGTGATGCACTGACACAGCCAGCACAGAAACATCCTTTGGGGCTCCACTCCCAGTCACTGAATCCTAAGACAAGACTTTGTTTTTCTTTTTGTAAAAAAAATTCTGCCCTTGTTTCTATTCAAGCTGGATATAAAAGTAGACAGTGAGCTCATTCAAAGGGCCCTGGGCATGCACAGAATGTGTCTTTTTCTTAAAGCATTTACTAAACATTTTGCTTGACTTTGCAACCCAATGCTCTCAAACTGGAACTTCACTGATACTGCACTGTTTTTTTTTCAATGACAAAAAGACTTTAACTTGTTAGCATGTGTGACCCAGTCAGCTGTCCATTGGCTTTATAATAAAAGATGAAGTCCAAACTTGACTTGAGTCCTCTTGACTCAATAAAATCAGGCTTCACTTTGGATTTCAGTTCAAGGTCCACCACTGCATGAAAGTTGAAGGAGCAGGTTACATGAACAGCATCTGCTGTCCAAGCAGGTAGCAGCACACAGTCAGACAGAGGCTCCCACAGCTCTTCACTAGAGATCAGAGGAGCAGGGAGTTCCTCTTTGTGGTGAGTTGTCATGGTTTAACCCCAGCAGCAGCCAAGAACCACACAGCCTCTCACTCACTCCCCCACCAACGGGATGGGGGAGCGAATTAGAAGGGTAAAAGCTACAAAAACTCATGGGTTGAGATAAAGACAGTTTAATAGAGAAAGCAAAAGCTGCACACACAAGCAAAGCAAAACAAGGAATTAATTCACTGCTTCCCACAGACAGGAGGTGTTTAGCCATCTCCAGGAGAGCAGGGCCCATCACGCGTAACGGTTCCTTGGGAAGACAAACACCATCACTCCAGATGTCCCCCCTTCCTCCTTCTTCCTCCCACCTTATATACTGAGCATGATGTCCTATGGTATGGAATATCCCTTTGGTCAGTTTGGGTCACCTGTCCCAGCTGTGTCTCCTCCCAGTCTCCCATGCATCCCCAACTCCCTTGCCAGTGTGGCAGTACAGAAAGCAGCAAAGGCCTTGGCTCTGTGTGAGCTCTGCTCAGCAATAACAAAAACATCTCTGCATTATCAACTCTGTGTTCTGCACAAAACCCAAACATAGCCCCATACTAGCCACTGTGAAGAAAGTTAACTCTACTCCAGCTCAAACCAGCACATGAGGGCAGTGATGGTGCCCTGTAGAGCTAGCACCACAGACCTACCCAGGTCCTTGTGGTATGAGAGGAGGGGAACCTGTGTGAGAACAGGAGTCTGAGGACTTTGGCCAAAGCAATGTACTTCCTTTAGTCTGTGAAAAATTTGGGACTTGGGACTCCAGACCTCAGTAATCCAGAAGATTCTGTTCCAACTATCTGTCCTCAATATTTGGTTGAGTAAAATACCCTGCAAAGAGCTCAGGAGGAGCAGTTGCCAGCAGAAGAGCCAAGGTTTTATAGAAACCCTGGGATAGGGATGAAAGATGAGAGCTGCTGCTGACTACCT
This sequence comes from Acanthisitta chloris, assembly GCF_000695815.1. Classification (NCBI taxonomy): domain Eukaryota; kingdom Metazoa; phylum Chordata; class Aves; order Passeriformes; family Acanthisittidae; genus Acanthisitta; species Acanthisitta chloris. Next base: position 19,426 of record NW_008693973.1, on the reverse strand, counting down.
CTGCCAGCCCACTGCTGGGACCCCAGAGAGGAAGAGAGAAAGGAGATCACTTAGCCAGGTATTTTAAGACCTTAGTCTAAGATAAAAAGTATCAGCATTATTGCTCTTATTTTCAGAAGGTCTTGACCCCTGTGCAAAGTGAGTTGACCTAATGTAAAGCACACGGATATGTCATATTTCTGTTCTTCTGCTTAGGACTGTGAAACAGAGGCAACAAAGGCACAGGGGATCTCTCAGTTCTCTCAAGGTGTCTGAGATGACCTCAGAGATGGCTGCAAAATTACTGCTGGTGTTTCGATCAGATAAGGCCTAGCATGGTTACCCTGTTTAGACAACCTTTACAATTTAGAAATACATTATCATTAGTTTACCCCTTCCAAGACCTCTAATACAGAATAAATTCTGACAAGACTGTTCTACTTGTCAGACAACAGCAAGAGCTGAAGCTGAAATTAGGAGCCAAGTAAAAACCAATATCTTTACTCAGTGTCAAATACTTGTTTCTCATTAACTCATTAATTCTTTGCCATACTGGAAACTAACTGAATCCAATAAAACCAAACAACTCACAGTAAATACTTGCAAGGGAAAGGTCCAAAGTGTTTTTCTCCCCAGCAAAAGTTAATAAATGGAACAGCTACACTAAGCAATAAAGAGAAAAATATTTCTAATTTATGGAATGTTACAAAAGCTATACTCATCAAGTTCCTCTGGGGAAATGGGCTGTAGTAATAGACTCTCTTTAAATATAGCCAAGAAGGAAATTAAAACTGGCTTAAATTACAAATAGAAACCCTCACTATACAAATATTGCTGAATGACAGTGTCCACACTCAAAATAAATGTGAAATAAATGTAAGACGAACTCTCCAAACTACTTATGTTAGAATAACAGCTCTATACCACAAGTGTGAGAACACCAGAGCATTATGCAGCCCAGCAAAATGTGTTTCTGAATGTGGAAGATGTCACTCACATATCTCTTTCTTTAAGGAAAAAATAATTTTATAAGTCCAACATGCTACTTGAAATATTTTTGATGTTTAACTAATGGGGCAAAGAGACACTCTCCAAGTCACAACTCACTTGTGGTATAGGTAGAAATAAAAGTCAAACTTTACACATAATACTCACATTACCACATTTTTCCATAGCTGATCCTTCTCAAGGACACCAAAGCTTTCAGCTTCTAAACAATTCAAAATGCATGGCTGGAGTCCTCAGCAAGAGCTGCTTCACCACAGAGATCTGTCCTTGGAGACCTTAGTGTGTGCTATGGTAAACACAAAATCTCTTCCTAAACTGAAAGCAAAGAGTTCATAGTGGGGGGGGGAAAAACCAAAAAAGGTGAATAAGTTGCTATCCATTTCTCAACCTTTCTCTCACACCATGAGGTCCTTGCTGCAAAGCTTAGTGTATGTATTTTCATTCAAGGTTTTATTTGAGATATGTTTTTATTAGTGACTTCTATTTTTTAATTACTTATGATTACTGTATCAAGAAAATGACATACATTAATCCTTAGAGTTTGTCAGCCAGGAAATCTGAGGATGTGTCTCTAGAGGCAAAGAACTGAAATCCATTTTTCTCTACAATGCCATGTTTAAGAGTCATAGTGAAGAAAACCAGTCAAACAAGAACCTGATCATAAAGGGACAGATATTTCAATAGAATGGCAATGGTAATAAGAACAATAACAACAACAACAATAATAATAATAATAAAGCTGAAGCTCCTTTAGCAACAATAGCCTAGGAGACCCTTCTCAAAACCTCCTAGGTTTTCCCATCTCTGTAAACTCCCAGGATGTTCCTGTCACCACCAGCTACAGGCTGCAAAGCTAAGTCATTGCACTGTAGTCATAGGGAGTAGAAAACCATAGAAAGATGCCAGTTCTTTCCAAATCCAGTCCCTCCATACAACCAGCTATGAGAGTGAGAAGCTCAGCACCTTAAAGAGTTTATAGTGCCCTGTGTGCTCTTCAGCAGAGAAAGGCTCATTCATTAAGTTCAGTCACTGAAACCATGAGCTGAAAATACATCTTTTTTCAATAGAAAAGAATCAAGCACAATCAGTCAGGAAACCTCTAATGCATATATTTAACATTTTAGATTAAGACATAAAACATTTGTCATGAGATTCCTTCATAAGCCCTTAGTAGTTACAGACAAAACTACACACAAAATACTAACCATGGAAATCACTTGAATTTTTCCAACTAGTTATTATTTCCATACTGCACTATGAGATGTTTTAAGTGAATAAGAATTTTGCTTCCTGTCCCTAGGTCTCATTAGTAGATCTGAATCTCCTCACAAAGCTTCAGGGATATAATTCATTTGATAAGAAAAGAAGCAATAATACAAGTAATAGAACCATTAGTGAGAAAAAAAAGGAACATTGTAATTACTGTTAACAATATAGGAGTTCTTCACACACTGAAGCTCTTTCAGCTTCTCTGCATAGAGGGTTATTTTTTATACTTTGCATTTGGGAAAATACTGAATCGATTACATAAATGTAATGTTCAGCTTTTACATATATTTGTTTGAATTTTGAGGAGATGGAAAGCAGAGAAAGGCAGCTACACTTGGGGAAAAAACACAGCTTGAGGCCTGATTTCTCAAATATATCATCAAAAAGATTGTGGCAACAAAAACTGAAGAGAAAGAGAACAGTGACTAACAGCAAACACTGTCCACAAATCCTGACTTGCTCAAAACTTGCCTGGAATTTAAAGAGATCTTTAAATGTGTTTGGTAAAAAAAAGACTTCTCATATGACTTCTCCAACCATCTTACTACCAGATACTTTCACTGAATATTGAAGATGTTCTGTGTACTTATCCCTTGAATCTCTTGGTAACATGATGTTCAATTACTCCTACCAGTGATCCTCTAGCTGTCTCCTACTTCAACATCATGCCTCCCACACAGACATTCCCAAAACAAGCTAATAAGTGAAACAAATATCCCATTATGCCTCTGTATTTGGGTATTATTTTGATGGCACACAGCAGAATTTTTAGCCCCGAGGCTTAGGGATTTCCATAATCACCACAGACATTATATTCAGTGCAGAGAGAACTTCTCATTTAAACCAGACAGGTCCTGCACACCATTATAAAGTTGAACCCATACACAGTGTGTGGGAAAAAAGAACTCAAACCCATTTTTCCTGCAACTGTTCTCTCACACATCTTTCACACTCTAGAGAAGGCAGATCCAAGGCAATAGAGCTGCCCTGACAGCCAGCACTGTGCTCCTGCCAGAGGAGGGAACACTGAGAAAGAAACCAGTTCATATTCAAACAGCTTCTCCAGATTGCATCTGGAATTATACCATGCAGACCAAACAACTGGATTGTTCGTTAAAATCATCTGATTGCATGCACTTATCTTTGTGCTCCCAACAAAAGAGGGGAAAAAAGAAAGAAGAGCTGGTTTTTTTCAGTCTTTTGTGCTGTCATCTCTTTCTATTAGAGTCTGGCTATTGCACAGAAATTTCACCATGATTGGTTTCTTTGACACGTATTTCTATTGCTTTTCATCTGAAAGGATAAGGTGGCTAAAAATTAAGTGAATTGTTCATTAAATAGTCACCCCTGCTTTGAGAAAAGGTTATCCTTTCTTTGCATTCTTTGATGCTGCCTTAATGATGCCTTTCCTTCCAGAGGCTTTGTGCATACAAGTCAAGCTCTTGGGGAAAAAAATTGGAAAATAAACCTTCTCCCCTCCATCTTTTCTGTGATGGTAATTTAAGAGATAACTGTTTTGAAGATAAAGTTGATTTCTGACAACAAAAGACCCACTGCTTAAAATGGGAGTCTGCAACTCTTAGCAGATGATGGACAAGAAAAATGGTCCAATGGAAGGAGTGGTCAGATTGGCTGATGGGACTTGCAACAATGAAAAATAAAGCAGCAATCATAAGTCAAAATTACTCCACTAAACTATTTCTGGGATAGAAACACATTTTCTTTGTA
>NW_008693973.1:5073-15393 GCF_000695815.1 Acanthisitta chloris | reverse complement strand
CACATGAAATTGCATGCTAAAAAGCAAAAATTCAGCCAGCTCCTTATTTCACCCATCCTCTCTCTGTTCATAGGGCAGATAATCTGAGTTGAGTGTGAGGCCTGTGTGGATTGTGTGGTGGTTTTTTCCTCTCTTATATTTCATGTACTATTGCTAATACAATCAGGTTTGCTTGTTCTTACAAAAAAAGGAGAAGTTAGAGGAAAAAAAGAAAAGGACAATAAAAATAAAGATACGCTGGGAGTAGAATTTATTATTTCTTGAATGCTGTCTAATTTGTTCTGGAATACATACATAAATCCTTGTAGTTTAAAGTCCAGTTTCTAGGTACATGAGGAATTTTCTGCTCCTCACCCCTAATATGAAGGCCAGAACACACGTGAAACCGGTGAAGTTCCTAAAAGGAGGTGTTGATGAAAATTAAATGATGCTTATTTTAAATATTTATATTCTTTATTTTATTTTTTTTTGCCAAGGGATAATTCCATCCTCAGCACATTACAGAGCAAAATGTCTAACAGCTCAAAGGTGTCAGCATCTACAGTCCCATGACAGATAGAGAAAAATGATGCATGATTAAGTTCTTTGTCTTGAGAGAAAGTACATATGCTATTGTTTTTTAAATTATTCTGCAGCATTGTTCACCAACTATGAATACATTGTCCAAAGAAGAGACAATAAGTGTCACCCCAAATCCCCCATTACTTATCACTCTGGTTCTTCTACTCCACTGCTCTTATCCTCAAAACATTTATATCCTACATGCAAAAGCCATTACCATACCCTACCAGACTATGATGGGTGGAGAAGTTCTGAGTAAAGGAGACAGAAAAGAGGTGAAAAAAATATACCAAATAAATGAGACATGGCCAGGAGGCATTAATACTAACAGGCTGGACAAGAGGCTCTGGAAAGGTCTCATCAAGAAGAGTTTTAGTGCAGTGCAGAACCTTTCAGTGTGCTCCAATGACAGCAAGAAAACAAAGAGTTGAAGCCAACACCAGGGCAAATTCCTGAAGCATTGCCATCTTTTTGGCAACGTCCTCTTCCCTTGGAGCTGGGTGAAGCTGGCTGCTGCTCCACATATACTTCTAAGTCTCAGGGACATCTGGAGAGCACATCTGTTGCAGAAGACATGTACAGCTGGGTGTCCACAGCATATTGGAGGAAGGAGACCCCCAGAGGTCTCAAATATGTGTTGAAAATCAGACAAGAAAGTCCAGTACTCCTGGGGATCCATGTGCCAGGGCCACCAGGGACAGCAAGAGCAGATGTTTCTCATGCCCCTTTGGGGTCTCCCAGTCTTTCTTTCTCTCTCTACTTCCTCCTAAAATACTGACACTGCTGGGATTGCAGAAATCTACAGCTGCATGTTGTCCTAAGGTTTTGTGGACTGGACAGTCAACAGTGATAAATTTTGCCTCCAAACTCGGTTGGTCATCTTGTTCTGATCATCCTTTCCTCCACCCTTTGCTGCCAAGGGTGTCCATTGATGTCCCTGTACATCTCATCCACCTGGGACAGACTGGGAAAGAAAGAGGAGCTACTGCAGCTCACAGATGAGGTTATTTATGATGATACAGTCTAGACACAGCCTTGATTCTGAGTAGCTGAAACCAATCAAGTGCATTTTTCTGCAGTCCCATTCTGTTCATAAAGAGAGTTCCTATGTCTAATAAAATGCTTTTCTTATGCTGTCATAGTCTAAGCAATCCAACTAAAACAAAATACAGAAAAAGCCAAACACCAAAATAAGAGTGAAAATTAAAAAAGAGGTTTTTAATTCTTGCAAAATCAAAGCAAGCTGATGTATGTTAAGCTAGGATCATGCTCTTCTCAGAGTCTCCTTCCATGAACTCCAGGAATAGAGAAGAACAGGAAAAGATATACATCTTGTGAAATTTCTGAAGAAACAGAGATAAGGTAGAAGTCTGCTTCATATCATACATAGTGTAGAAAAATAGCACTATATCCAGAAGTGTGAACTGAAAAGTTCCTTGGCAGACACAAGAAGTAACCATTCCATTTTCCAGATTTAACCAGGAGTTAGAGTACAAGTCATAGTTGTTTGCAACTTATTGTTTTATCTTGCTCAGTTCTTTAAAATGAAAACGAGGGTGGATGAGTGTAGGTGCAGAAAACATGACCTACAGCAGCATTTGAAGTAATTGAAATCATCTAGCCTCCAACAGAAGAGACTTGAAGGGAAACAACAATAACTCTCTGATAAAGAAAGCAAATTATACATCCTGACATGCTCCTCAGCCATGATGTATGTGCTGTTTTGACAAACTTTTTTTTTCTGTATGATTACAGTGATTTTTATTAAAATAAGAAAAATAACATTTGGGAGGAAAGAGAGGAGGGTATTGATTAACTGTATCTCATTTTCTCCCAAATATCTGGATTTCAGAATTAGAAGCTGAATATAGCCCAATGCTGACACATTTGTTTACAAAGTATTTTGCAATGGCTCATCTCACCTCAGGTGGATAAGGGATAGATTTTTTCACTTAATTGTACGTATGAAGCATCACTCAAAAAGGCTGAAAAATGCAACAAAAGCAATAACATGCTGAGAAGTGAAGGGAGTAAGCTGCAGATGCCCAGAGCTGATTGTGAGCCCTGTTCTGCTCACAGTACCCAATGGTACCTCTTTTGAAGTGAGTAAAATCTCACTGGCTTCTGTATGGTATTGATAGGGAGTCAGTCCTATCACTCAATATGCCACTCTTTTTTTTTTTTTTTTTGTTATCTACTAAACTATCATCATTTTTAGAAACCGTAGGATTTGGAACAGGAAAGCAAAAAAGGAGACTAAGATTCAATATATCCACTGTTAATCTGTATCTTATGCACATCCTAGGCATCTTCACCTCTGTATAAAGGTCAATTTTTAGTATATTGTTTGCCATTCTAAGGAATCGTAGAAAAATCAGTGATCATTAATCAACTGAAGACACACCTTCCATCTGAGCCAGATATACAGCAAGTCTTCTTTGAGCCAATCAATCATATTTTATCACAGTAAAGCATTCAATAGTCTAAAAAAGTTTTAAATCTATTCTGTCTCATAGGACTTTTTTCACGTATTCTTTCAAGGAATAAATCTAACATAGCAAAACTTAGATAAAAAAGACAGTTTACTGCCAGGAAGTTTGTGGGCTTGGTTTTGTTGTTTAAAAACAAATCCTGAAATAGGACTTGAAAACCAAGAGAAGTCAGGTTATTATCATCACTGCAACTACAGAGATATTTACTAGCTTTACAATTTCACTTGTAAAAAAAAGAACTAAAGAACTGTAAGTGAACTAATCTTTTCAGCATCAAAAAATGGAAAAGATAGGAAGTCACCTTGAAAAAATCAGCATCCTTGTACATGTCATTCAAGCTCCTAAACTTTGGAAGAAAAAAAAGGCCACAGTGATGCTTTCAAAAAACTTGTGAAGAAAAGTAAGAATAATATTGCATTGCTATGAAATCAGCAATATTTCAGTTACTTAGAAAATATTAGCAGAGGTAAGGATGGCTAAGTAATAGTTGATCAGAACCTGAGAAAGAGCTGGGTTCTACCCACCCCTTTGGTAATTCAAGTTGAAGTTCAGCTAAAATAGAGGAAGATTAATATACCTTCAGCCAGGAACCCATGGGAAGAGTAATCAGACTCCTCAACTTCCATCAGCCCTGGCAACAGAGGAAAGCAGGCACTATTTTTGGGGAAAGGCTACCTGATTTTCTCTGAAGGTTCAAGGAAATAAGGAATGCAGAAGATTTCTCAGCTCTAAAAACACCCCTCACTCCAGAAAAACCCCAAAAGAAACAAAACATATAAAACTGAACATCTCTAAATCCAAGAAGGTGAAAGTGTTTGCTGTATTACAGGCAGGAACGATGGCTCAAGGTCTGCACAGCAGCTGATATTCATGTCATTTCTCTGATGGTTGTCTTGTCTGCAGCTGCAGAGTGATGCCTGCATCAGAATTCCAAGGTTTGTCCTTACCTGACAGCTGTCAGTGTGTGACAGACACCAAGTAGCCCACAAGCCACTTTATCTTGTGCCTACTAAGGAGCAGAGCATACATGGTGTGCTGGTTTGAGTTGGAGTAGAGTTAACTTTCTTCATAGAGGCTAGTATGAGGCTATGTTTGGGTTTTGTGCAGAACACAGAGTTGATAATGCAGAGATGTTTTTGTTATTGCTGAGCAGAGCTCACACAGAGCCAAGGCCTTTGCTGCTTTCCATACTGCCACACTGGCAAGGGAGTTGGGGATGCATGGGAGACTGGGAGGAGACACAGCTGGGACAGGTGACCCAAACTGACCAAAGGGATATTCCATACCATAGGACATCATGCTCAGTATATAAGGTGGGAGGAAGAAGGAGGAAGGGGGGACATCTGGAGTGATGGTGTTTGTCTTCCCAAGGAACCGTTACGCGTGATGGGCCCTGCTCTCCTGGAGATGGCTGAACACCTCCTGTCTGTGGGAAGCAGTGAACTAATTCCTTGTTTTGCTTTGCTTGTGTGTGCAGCTTTTGCTTTCTCTATTAAACTGTCTTTATCTCAACCCATGAGTTTTTGTAGCTTTTACCCTTCTGATTCGCTCCCCCATCCCGTTGGTGGGGGAGTGTGTGAGAGGCTGTGTGGTTCTTGGCTGCTGCTGGGGTTAAAACACGACAAATGGGAAGTTCAATCACCTTCTATTTTCAGTAATAGCAATATTTTCATGCAGCTTTTGCCAAAAGGACATTGCCTTAGTCATTTGCACATGAGCACAAATCCACTCAGTGCTCCCTCCAATGCACCAGCACTTCACCCAGTGCAACCTTTACTTCCCTCCAGTGAGAGGGAAAATGCAGGAACAGGGAGGATATTCACTTAGTAGTCCAAGGTGGATTGTGTTTTTATAACTGATTAGTATTGCTGTGCTATTGCATTTCTCATTAAATCCCTTTTCTTGAAGCTAGGTACAATTTGCACCATGTTTTCCACTCGTTTGAGCTTCAAGCTGTCGCTCAAAAAATTAATTTCAGCTGGATTCATCTTTCCATCACAATTTTTTTGTCACAGTGGTTGATTAATTCTATGTCATTGTTTGCTCTTTTACAAGATTAATTGCAGGATGAGAGAATAGATGACTTTCTGGTGAGGGAATCTATCAAGTTATTGTAATTCCACAATGCTGGAAAGCAACTTTTTTTTTTCCCCATCTAAATTCAGGCAGCAAGCAAATGATGTAGTGAAACTGGTTTGGTCTGTTACTGGATCAGTGGTGTTGATCAAAGGAAAGACCTACTTTAGTTGTTTGGTCAAGGTTTGCCACCACACTACTCATTCCCTACAGCTCCATTTAAAATCTCCAAGCCCTTGAAGTCTGCAAAATGCCTCCTGTGATCCTGAAGAAGACAAGCAATACTCACAGTCTAGATAGACTGACCAAAAATGGACAGGCCTAGCACTTACACAAGCAATTCCTCTGGAATGATAGAGAATTTTATGGTAGAAAACTGTGCCAGAGTTTTCCCCAAGTGAGACTTGTCCTGTTCCAGCCCAGGTGAGCTGACACCTCTGGTAGCAAAGCACTCAAGTTGCAATAGATTTCTGTGAAGCAAGGACAGGGAGGGGGCTTTGGGACACTTTTTTTTCAGTCTGTAATGGCATAAAATAAATATTACTTTGTATTCAGTCAACCATTCGTTGACTCCTTTAGTAGACATCTATTTCCCCCCAGAGCTGCTTAGCAGAGCATATCTTCAATGCTGTGTGATGCACTCATAGAGTTCTTTTCTGTGCAAACCTTATTTATTCAGCTTTTATTCCATTTGTTCTGCTTACTGGCTGTTGGGAACAAATGTTATCCACTTGTTAGACAACTAAATTGATGTTTATCTACTGGTTTTTCATTTAAGCTTGAACATATTCTTTCTGATTCTCATTTAGTCCATTGTACAGAGAAATTAAAGGTTTTCCAGAAATGCCTTTGCTCCTCAGATGCATAATATTGCACAAGCTTTTCCCCTCCTGCACTGAAGGCAAGGTGAATATTCCTCCAGTTTCTATGAAAGCAAGTTTTTGTATGAATTAAGTTCATTAATAATGCAGAACAAATTGTTTTGCATCACAATAAATTAAGCCATTCAACCCCAAAATTCATAGCACTGCATAAATGCAATAATATTGTCCATAATCTGTGAGACTTCGACTATTTGAACAAAATCAATTACTATAGATTGAGAGTGAGTTTTCAGTGTTCAGCAAAACTGTGCAAAAAGAAAAATGCTTTGTCTTTTACCTTTTTACTATTTTTTCCCCATTCAGCTCTCATTTTTGTATGAAGAAAATTGGGTGTGCATTGCCAGGAGTGCTGGTTGTTTTGTCTCGTGCCACTTGGAAGCAATGGGGACAATTCAGGTAAGAGAAGGTAATAAGGCACATCACTTAGGAGGTGTTAAACTCTGTGACAGAAGTAACAAACCACCTGGAAATAACATCTACTCCAAACTCTCCTGTGCTGCATAAAGATATGAACACAACCTGAAGGTGACCTGAATTTTCCAGCTCATTCAGTCAGATCATGAGCAGTGAAAAAAACCCTCCTCCTCTACAAGGAGATAAATACAGCTTTGCTTATATCAATTCTACTCCTGTCTGACTTTACACACTGTTTTTTAAAAAATAATACTTTTTTGAGACTGCACGTCGAAGAATTGCTTTCAATTTTTAGGCTTTGAAAGATGTGCTGCCTAATTTTTCCTGAACAAAATAAAATCCCACTCTAGTTTAACCAAGAAGAATATGCTACAATGTTGGAAGCATGGACTAGTCTATTGTAGTTATGGCTGATTGTAAACAAAATCCACTGCTCCCCAAAGAAAGAATATAATGAAATATTTAGAGTTTCTGTAAATCGCATTAACCTTCTCATGCAGCAATAAGAAAAAGCTACTGAAGTGACTGAATTCATCTATTCCAACATGTCTTTTGCTTGCTGCTCATATTGACCAGATTAAAAGTCTTCTCATCATGGATCACAGCCCACAGAGGGATGGGTAACTGATTGACTGGAACTTAAGTGTCTAAAAAACAGGAGGGAATAAAATCCTATAAAAAGACACTGGAAACATGTTGTCACCTTAACAGCATAAAATTGCTTCTTGATTTATGTGTCAGGATTGCTTTAGGAGTGGGGAATGCAAACCCAAGAACAAAACTCAGCAGCCTGTCCATTTATTCTGTTTACTGCTTTCAGTAGTCAAACTTTTCCAATGTGTCATGTCATATCTTGTGAGTCAAATCTGCTTTCTACAATTCAGCCCATAGAGGGAGGAAAACCTGATTTGACTTTTCCAGGTAAGAAAAATATATGGGTGTATGGGGAACTGATGTACTCAATTGAATGAAATCATTAGTGACGTTAGAGCATCAAGCCTAGTGATTTTGAAAGTCATCCAATGGCTTTGGGGACTTCATCATATAACAGGAATTACATGACTCAATCCCATCAGGAAAACCCCATGAAGAATTTGAAAATTTCTGTATTAAAATTGAAATGCAGTGAATTATTATGGGAACAATCTCTGTGCTCCTTACAGAATCCCAGCAGTAATTAGGTTGGAAAAGACCTCTGAGATCATCAAGTCCTACCTATTACACTACTGCTACTGCTGCTTCTAATGGCCAGGTAGCAGCAGTGAAATCATGTCCAGTGTGGAAGAGGCAAAAGAAATAGGTGAGATACAGTTTACAAAGAATACCCTTTGCAAAACTATTTTCCCTGTAGGAATATTTAATATATTCCTCTTTATCATGATCCCTGCAATGTTGTACTGCAGCATTCAAAGAGGCTGAGTAATGTCTACAATTCCTCTTCACTCTCAACTCTTTCAGTCTTCCTGCACCACAGTAAAGCATTTGGGGAAGAATTTGCAATTTCTTGTCACAAGGCTGCATCTGATAATCAAAATGTCATCAGTGCTGTCGTCTGCAAGGAAGGAGAGGAATTAATGAGCTACAACATACACATAAAGAAAAATGCATAGTTTTAAAAAACCCTCATGGGTTTCTCCTTCCATGAAAAGCTTTTCTTAAGTATTTATCAAGGCATCAGGATTTTAACATAATTACTCAGATGTTTAAAGCTTGTTATTTGTTTAAATATTTCATAGCAGGAGGAAACTAAAGTTAATGAGCAAATTGCTCTCGTTCACAATATGCATGTTGAAGAAGGTTAGAAAGTAAATAATTAGATAGAATTCCAGCCAGAAAGCACATCTGGGTATATAAAGCAATGTAGGATTTACAGGATTTTTTTCCCTTCCTTCCAGGCCATGCTGTTCAGTTAGTAAAAATACAGAAGAGAAATATACATTAGTAAATGAGAGAAGTCTCAAAACAATTTACATTTTTACATGCTTCTGAGGAAGTAGGACACTTTTATTAGCTGCTATCCAATAGCACATAAATAACTACAGATCCAACTGCCTGAATTTCTGGAACTTGTCAAAGAGCTTAATAGAAAGATTTATGAGAACTTCAAGCTTTAGCTTTCAAATCCTTGGTATCTGTCAAGCTACAGTTTTAATACTAAACTTCTCAGACCCAAAATGGTGTGTAAATTCAAAAAGTGAACCTAAAATGTGTTGTTAAAGGCTTTGATTTTGCAGCTTCAAGTCTATTCTGGGGTTCTGCTCAATATACATAATTGCTGGGAAGTCCATTGTGCTATGAAGTAATATTACAGCTCAGATCAGCCCAACCTGCCTTATCCTTCCACAAAATGTTTTTAATTTTTTTTTTTTTTTTGCAGCAGAACAATGCTGACATTTCATCATATTATTTCATGGCAGGAATTAGGATGACTAGATTATTTTCCTTTCGAGAAGAGAAGTTGTTAGGAGGTTTTAATGCCTGGATTGGCTCATTTAACATGTTACGATGAGCATTTTGCATATATGTGATTGAATTTCAGAAAAAGACAATGTCTAAGCAAGAAAACACAGATCTGCAGCAACACAGCTCTTGCTCTGCATGACCACAATATTTGAAGCCACTGCAGCATACATTTTCAGACATCCCATTATTCAGGAAATTGCTCTTTGACTTACAAGCTTTTAATCATAGCACTTTTTTTTTTCTTTTTTTTTTTTTTTTTTTTTTTTTTTTTTTTTTTTTTTTTCTGGAAGAAGTCACCACTATTTTCTTGCTAAAAAGATTCCCTGGCTGAGTTATTGCTCAAATAACTTATTTTCTGTGGAAATCTGAGAAGGAAAAGCTTAAGATGAAACCAAGAAAGGTCTAAAACTTTTCTGGATAGTTTTGGGATTTAAAGATTTTGGTCAGTTGGTTCTGTGCAAAAGTTACATTCTTTCTTAATTTTGTGATCAAAACTGTGACCCAACGTAGTGTTACACAAAATGTATGTTCATAAATTATGTTTATAATAATAATTTAATACCAAATTTGGATACCTCAAAATTGCTATCAATTTTATGAATGAAAAACTTTTCTGGATAGTTTTGGGATTTAAAGATTTTGGTCAGTTGGTTCTGTGCAAAAGTTACATTCTTTCTTAATTTTGTGATCAAAACTGTGACCCAACGTAGTGTTACACAAAATGTATGTTCATAAATTATGTTTATAATAATAATTTAATACCAAATTTGGATACCTCAAAATTGCTATCAATTTTATGAATGAATAATAAAAAAAAAGGAGCATGTATGTTCATAAATTATGTTTATAATAATAATTTAATACCAAATTTGGATACCTCAAAATTGCTATCAATTTTATGAATGAATAATAAAAGTCACAAAAAGGAGCAGGAAGGTTGGACCAGATGACCCACTGTGGTCCCTTCAAACCTTTACCCATTCTATGATTCTGTTCTCCTTTCTAGCCATCCTCTTTTTAGTTAAAAATGTCCATAGAAATACTCAGAAAATATGATGTTTAGTCATGTCCTGGAAGACAAGAGATAAACTCTAAGCATGGGATAAGGGAAATTCCCTATATATATATATTCTCTGTTTCCAGAATTCTGGTCCCAAGATTAAGATTTGGAGGGTTTTAAAATTTTATTTATTCATTTAATCTCAGAACACCTTACAAATAACTACATGCCTTTGGAATCTTTGGGAAAAGAAAAGTAGAAGAGACAATCCAGAGATGGAATATCAAGAGTTCATGTTTTATAAATAATTTTGAAATACACTCTTCACAATTTGGTTTTAGAAATACCAAAAAATCCTTCTAAGTAGAAACTGGTTCACATATATTAGTAAAATATCTATATTCATGTTATCACCTTTTTTTAATGCCAT
>NW_008693973.1:0-5022 GCF_000695815.1 Acanthisitta chloris | reverse complement strand
GCTTCCCTCTTAAGAACATCCTCACCATGCACCTTCTTCTTCCTGAAGAAATAAGAGCACCAGACTTCTCTGTCCTGCCCTTATCACCCAGGAGTTGTTTTTCCCCTGCAAACACCTGCAGGTAGCACTAATTGGTAGTCATGATTTGGTTTTCTTGGAAAAATAACAACTCAAACAGCTCTTTATCCAGGCTGTTAAGAGCATCTCTTTGGGTTTGGTGGGTTTTTTTTTTCAAACCTTTTGCTTTTTCCTACCTGTATGTAATTATCCACATACTCCAATCAATTTATTACCCCATACATAAGAACATTCACTCTTGTTTTCCTTTCCCTTAGGACCTTTACATTAAGATGACGACTCAAATCGCCCAATTGCAAATGTACTTTGATCAAATGATGACTTAAGGAGACTCAAAAATTACTTCTGCAGGGAAAGACAAGGCAAATTGATCAGAGCTGTCACTGGTGAGCAACAGCTCCTGAAGGACTGAATTTAAAATGCATTATCTTTAATGTAATCAAAGGAACATTTCACTTCATTTTAAAATGCCTTGCAATATTTGTCAGTGCTGTCTTTTCAGGGAGTTACAAGGGACAAAAGTTAATCATGCTGATTAGAAAAACCCTAATTTGTTTCATTAAAGATATACTACTTTCTTTGTGTCATGTTTTTCTAACTTGGTGTACACATAGATTATTTTTCAAAGAGTAGAAGCATAGATGTAAATAATCTTTCAGAGGAGAGATGCTGAGTCTAAAGAGGTAAGAGGGCTGATGGTTTAATAAATAGAAAGATGTTTTTCTTACCACCTCATGGAGCATTTTAGATTTAAATGAGAAGAAATTGAACATGTCCATGGCATGGATTTTCCAGATGGCAAGAAGTACATCAGTATTCATCCATGGATTACCCAGGCAGCATGAGTGGAATTTTGGTGTACTGCCTAGGCACTGCTCCCAGAGCCAGTGATTAGGGAGAGTTTGAAGCCTTCTGTCTGTTTTCCTCTTTTGGCTTTGCACTTCTCTAGAAAGTGGATGAGCTGCAGCAACAATGGAGGTGGAGGTGAAGGTTTGAATGTTTGGATTGAACCAAACCCACACATTTCCTCTATTCTTACATATTCCCATAGGCTCTAGAAAACGTTAGCATCCAGACTGGCTCTTCCTTTTGACTTTCATTTCTGTGACAGTGATTCTCATTCTGATTTATCCACTCTGAGATGATGATGACATTAAAGAGAAGTTTATGAACCAGTGAAAGTGGACAACTGGATTTAAATAGCTAAGAGATACAGGAGGAAAGGGAAGGAAAAATATGGAAAGGATGCCTTAAAGTGAGATAATGAATAAGATTAATGTTATTTTTAGGGATCTTCCAATGGCTGTTCTATATGTTACTATCCACTGGAATAAAATTAAACCTTTAAAACCTTTAAAAGGGAAAGAGATGGAGGCTGAAGAGCTTCTGTACTTTCCAGATATTGCAGGGCATTAAACATCAACCAGGAACCAACCACAACCCTATAATACCTGGTGAAAAGATCAGAATAATTGCTGATGAAAACTAGGATTGCACCAAAGGAAATGTGAATGGAACAACAGAGAGCACTGATTAGTGAGGCCAGGACAGTTGGCTGTAAAGCAGGTGAGTACACATCTCCCCTGTCCATCTGGAAGATATGTTGTTCCCCAGAAAAATCATTTTCCATTTTTTTTATGCCAGAACATGGTGTTCCCCATCAGGTGTAAAATCAGAATAAGTACAGGGAGCTTTTCAGGGTGTTTATAGATTTATAGTTGTCATATAAAAGAAAAATCAGTGTGATTTTTTTTCTCCACTCAGATTTTTCAGATGTGTCCTTTGTTTTTTCAAGAAACTACATTGTCAATAATTTATTTGTGGTACTCTGTCTCTAACCAAGTTCTACAGCCAGAAAGTTTTGTTTTGAAACAGCTTTTACTCTTTTCTTACTTACCTTCTGTGAAATCTAGACTGCATCCCCCAAGAACTGGACATAAACATTGTAAATTTTAGTGAAAAAAATGTCTGTTAAACAAAGCATTTATTCACTAGCATAATAATATCAAACCGTCAGCAAGACCCAAGATTTAGACCAATATAAATATTTTCTGTTCTTCATGTATTATTTCCTATAATAATATTTTCTCTTCAGTAACATGGGCAAAAAAGCAATTTTTTTTTTCCAAGATGTCAATTCTTGTTCCACCATTGCTCACCTTCATCTCAGTCGTCTTCTCAGTCAAGCAGAAAAGTGAAAATGGAAGTCACACTTCGAGTCAAGAAAATATTAGGAAAAAAAATGCTCTGAATGTGACAATTTGGATAAAAGCATTTCTATGCATCTTCTCTCTTTGTTGCAGAAACAAGAAAGTGAACATGTTTGTTCTGCTTTTCATTCAGAGCCTCAGCTGTGGGTACAGCTGCAAGAGCTGCTCCCAGAAAAAACACTTGCACAGGAGGAAGAATAGAAAATATATAATTTTAAGATGAATTCCTGAAAATGCAAAATCAGACTTTGGCCTATGTGCAGTACTAGTGCCCCAGATACAGTTGACTTCCAAGAAATATTTAGTCCAATCCCAAAATCTGTCACAGAGAAATGATATTTTCCTGTTTCACTCAGCTGGAGCTCCAAACTTTTCTGAGGAAATTCAGCTATAATGGATCTCCTCTGCCAAAACACACTAAGCAGGTTCAACCTAAACTGCTTCTTGGGGTCACTGGGGTGGAAAATGTGTAGAACTACCTCAAATTTCTAGAGCTTGATTATAGGTTTATAACTCATCATGCCACTCACTTGACTTGCAATGCAGTTCCCTTCCACCACACACAGAGTGTAATGAAAGTAATGAAAAAAAGATTCAATTTTCCTATTTCAAACAGCTGCATAATACTATGAGAAAATCTTGTTTGCAGACCAAAAAAAAACCCCACACACACAAAAAAAAAATAAATGCAGGCTTTCACTAATTTCCCTTCAAGATTTCATTAAATTCCACAGGAGCAGCTGCATTTACAAACTGTCACTGGACAGTTACACCAGACCAGACTATCTATTTACACTCACTTGGAGTTTACTCACTTTGAGTAAACTGATTTTAAGGCTCCTCTTTTTGGGTTGGAAGGAAAATAAAAAGAAAAACTTAAACAAGCAAATTTTTTTTTCTTTTAAATGCATTAAAGCATCTTAACTCTTGCCAAGATCTTTTGTGAATATCTTGTATTTGATGTTACAGAAAAAATTTCATCCACTCCTTACTGGCTGCAACTATGGACAAATAATAAGCAACCAGACTCCAGGACTTATTTGCAGTAATTCTGGTTTTGTATCATTAACCACCAAAAAAAAAAAACCAACAAAAACCAACTCAAAACAAAACACCAAGATGCCATCTGAGTATATATTTCATGTAGTCAAAGCAAGTACATTGAGCCTGATAAGTTAGGGTGAAAGGAGAACCAGAGAAAATAATTTCTAGAGGTTGGTGATTTACTGGTGAGGAGCAACAAGCCAGTTCCAGGGAGTGGAAACCAGAAATGTGTTGAGGACTTTGAAACAGAAAAAGTACAGGGTAAGGAAAGGAAAACAAAACTTGTCCTCAATGGGAATCGACAGAATTTCAGCAAAATTGGTCTCGTGTGCCACTAGAAAAAGACCTTGTCAGAGCAAAGCAACAAGGCTGCAAGGCATATAAATTTCTGGCCACAGTCCCATCACTAACTCCCTCCACAGCCTGGAACAAGTCCCTGCAGAGGAGGTGAGCAGCAAAAGTTCAAATGACACCTTGGCAGTGAGCCTATAATACTCCACACAGGCTCCCACTGGATCATTTCTCCTGCTTCTTATAGAAAGTTTTCAGCCATCTACAGCAAGATTTAATGCTCAAGCTACCTGGTTAAGACTTATTGCACCCATCACAGACCTACTCCCTGCCACTAAGTCACCCCAGCTGTCAGTGCCACTTGGTGCTTTGGACAAACAGGATGGATGGGAGCAGCAGGAGCAGGAGAACAACTCTGAATTGGGAGTAAAAGATTCATTTATATTTCTCTTGTGCTGTGCTGCAAGATCTCAGGAGAGAAGATGCAATGATTAAAAGACATGAGGTAATGGTTTTAAACTAAAAGGAGGTCAATTTGGATGAAAGAGGATGAATTTTTTGACAGTGAGGCTGGTAAAAGACTGGCACATGTCACTCAGAGAGGTGATGGATGTCCTGTCCCTGAACATTCAAGGTCATGCTGGACATGGCTCTGAGCAACCTGATCTAGTTGGAGATGTCCTTGCTCTTTGCAGGAGGGTTGGACTAGATGACCTTTAAAGTTCACTTCCAACCCAAACTGTTCTATGATTCTTTGATTAACTTTTTACTTAGAAGACCATAGGGTGAGCTAAACCCACAGAGGTCAGTTGGAGAAACCTAAATGGAACTCTATCTAAATAAATATATATATGCAGCTTACAGAATAGAAAGTAAAATATCAAAAATAAAGTGAGAAAACCTTCCTTTGGATTTGTAAGTACTTTTCCATTTAATATAACTGATAATCTTCCAGTAGCACTCATAGAACACTTCTATCCCAAACAAATCATTGAAACAAGGGATTGTTTCTGCCACAGACTGGTCCCATTTGCATGGCATCAGTTCCAGTTTAGGGGGAAAAGTAAAACATCTGTTGGAGCTTTTTCCACTTATTTTCCACACATTTTCTAGCATCAAGATTTTGGATGCTTAATGTTTATTCCAGCTTTAATTTTCTTCACAAATTCTCTATTTTTGTGGCAAATTAAAGGAGCAGATGCATCCCTGGGAAGGTTTCCAGAGTGATTTTGAAGAAAGTGAGACATCCAATACTTGCTGAGCTGAGCTGGGCTTTCTGATCAATGGTGATGCCACACACAGGATCAAAGAAGAACTTGGTGTAAAGAACTGATGTATAAAGTTGTATTACATGGTTAGGATGCAGATGGTTTTTATACCTCACCATGGGCTCCTGCTG
>NW_008693972.1:17085-52357 GCF_000695815.1 Acanthisitta chloris | reverse complement strand
AGGTCCCGATCGCCAGAGCAACAGTGCTTTCAAACCAGCACAGCTGTGAATGTGAAGTCCTGCTGACGTAGCTGTGTTATGTCAGATTATGTGAAATGTACTTAATTTCCCCATGGAGAATATCCATGATGAGAAAGATGAGGGTGCACAAACGGGAAGGAACTGCCTTCAGTGCCGGGAGTGTTCACTGCACGTACATAGGATGCCCAATACCACCAGAGCCATAATGAGCTCCAAACTAAGCAGGACCTTGTTTAGAGAACGAGTAAGTTAAGCAGGATATGGGCAGCATCATGGCTCTGGCAAACTAAATATAGCCGCACTGAGAGCTACGAAAAGAGGTAGATTATTCCGCCATAACAACCTATTGACAGAGGAAAGAATCTACTAGAAAAGCAAAGTGTAATTTTTATTTTAAAATGCCATTGTTTCAGCTTCCTGCAACCCTGAGCACATGCAAGGCAGGAAAGAGGATGGCCCTAGTACCAAATGGCTTCTGGGAAGATTGACCCTTTAATATCAAGTGTGTTCAGAGGAAACTACAGACAAGTTAGTTCTCAGATGGTACTGAGAGCTGGGGTAGGCTCTGCAGTAGCAAGCAAAGAGAGTGATGCAAAATGCTCTTTCCTCAGGGAATCACAGTGCATGTCTACGTGGTGTATTATAGGTCAGCATGAACTTGTGACTACCACAAAGATGTTGCATAAACACACCCATAAAAAGCCAGTTCCCGAACACGTGCATATTTAGTATGGCAGAATGTTTGCTTATTGGAAACAATGCTGCCAACCCAAATGTACAGAAATCATGTGCCAAACCTCACCTCCAAAGCAAGATTGCCTTTAAAATGAGAAGATTAAATGACTACCAACAACCTAAAGCAATACAATTTGGATTACTTTTGTTTGCTATTTGGTGTTGGAACTTTCACTGTCTGCTTGCAAGTTTGTCACATTGTATTAAATCTCAGATTCTAGGGTAGTTCCCTGATTGCAGTTTTAGCAATACTCACTAATACTCATCAGATATCACAAGAGTTGTGCTGAGTGTGACTACTCAGGATTGTGTAACTGCGGAGATTCACGCCTGTGTACTGTGAGGAAACTGAATTTGAGTGCCAGGGTGAGATATATACATGTACAGATGTGTTGAGTAGAAGATAAATCTTCAGTGAGTTTAGAGAATGCTCAAGATGTCTAAGAATGTGGACAGGTCTTGTTTTTTTTCTAGGTAAAGTAGTTCAAGAAGTTCTTATCCCCAACTGCTCAGTTTCCATCAGGGCTAGGGTCTTCTGCCTCCCCAGCCAAGCTAGTGCGATGGAAAGGATGCTGCAGTACAGTGTCAGATCATCATACCCAGCATCTTAATCTCAGATAATGGGCTTTGAACAACAGTAGATGAGGAACACTTGCACCTCCTGTCCTTCTGGCAGTGGGAATGAGGATTCTACTGATCAGAGTGAGGAGATTGGGGGTGACATGCATCTGTGGAATTCTAATGTCTTAAATCTCTTCCAGTTCTCTGTAGAATAAACGTGTCTAACCCAAGGCAAGGCTGGAAAGGTGCTGGTAACGTAGCTTGATATTACAGGCACTGAAACTTCCTGCCTCTAAGGGGTTTTCTGCTTTCTCAAAAGAGATTGCAGTAACGTGTAGTGTGGGAAGGAGTGTGCGTGACAAGCAGAGGATCAGGTGTCCCCTCACTGAAATGTCTTTGCCCTTCAGACTGAGGCTGAGCCACTGAAACTGTTTTGGGTTTTATTTCAGCACTAGGAAGTGATATGTCAGCTGGATAGTAATATGTTATCTTCTGCTCCATCACTGCTCTGTGTCTATCCATGATTAAATACAGATGGAGCTGTCTCATGCAGGGCTTCCTGTCTGACTGCTCCTGTTGCTTTGATTTTGATGTCCTGTGTTTGGAATCAGATCCCAATCCACATCAGAAAGTGAACGAACCCCAAGAGCTGGAGTGCAGTTGATGTAGTAAGATAGGCTCATTGGGTGTTTGCTCCGTTTCTGTCATTTATGCAAGGCTCTCTCTTGTCCTGGGGATACTATTGTCCAACAGACGTATATAATGCAGATCTAACTATCATCCATTTCCCATTTGCCATAATTTTAACTAATGCTTGCCTGACCTTACATATGGGGAATGATCACAGCTGTGTGTGGGGGGTTATGCTGGCTGTCATGTTCTGCCCTTCTGTCAGTGAACCAGCAGAATGACTGTCACATTGGTCTCTCTGCCAGTCTCCAGGGGTTCTCAAACCAGGTCCCTAGCTGAAAGGGGAGGAAGGAAAAAGTGCTATTCTCTGACCCTATGTGGTAAAACTCAGGGAACTACAGGAGAGATACCAGGAAGAGGTGTGAAGTCTATAAGCTGGTGTAAACATCTGGGTAGAAAATAAACCACTGGGGCAAGAAAAACATCACTTTCAACATGACCAAGCTTCAGAAACTGAAGTTCTCTGATCACATCCATTACCATGTGACAGAAAACCACATGCTGCATGGGGTTTACATAAGTTCATCATGTGAGATGAAGACTCCTCAGATCTTTTATCCTTGCACAGAAAGAGGAAAAGTGTTTCTACAGCATATGTTTCTGCCAGTCCCACCCAATTTTTCCTCTTCTTCTTCACTGTTGGGAAGTTATGTCCTGGAAAAATTAATAGTCTGAAGTGAACATTTTTCCCTTTGACTTGTTATTTGCCGTCAGATAAAGATTTTTGTTTCTAAGTAACATTACTGTTCAGCATTCAGGCATGTCCTGAGGAGGAATTGGTAATGTTTTTGTGATACCTCAGATGTGACTGTGAGCATTCCCTCATCTGCACCAGTGCAAAATTGCCCGTATGTGATGGGGAGGAAGAGGGCTGATTTTTCAGGGTGGCGGATGAGGAGTGTTCTGTTCCATCCCAGCAGCACCACTCTGATGAGCCCATCAGAGCACTGAAGATGTGTACAATGAATGCTAAGCACATCATGCAAATAAGCACAATAATAATAATAATGTTGAAGATAGGAAATGAATAATTCCTCTAAATGAAGCTTGGGCAGGAATTCAGATAGAAAGTGTGTAATTAAACCAAGCTGGAACTTGATCAAAATACTGAAATGGTACTAGGAAAAAAAAAGAGAAAAGTTATTTAATGACTATTAGCAGGAAGAACCTTGACTTTTTACTTCATCTGGAAAGAAGGCAACCACCAGCTCCAGAAGAAGTTAAATTCCCAGGAGAAGATTCCTCCTCCTCCTGTGTGATTTTCCCATGGAGATTCACTATCTTGGGCTGCCAGGATAATACTCATAAGTTCTGTAAGTGGGGCAGGTATTTGTGTGGGATAGAGACATCTGGACTTGGGCCTGGAAGGACAGTGGGATAGCTGATGGCTGGTACTGGTCCTGGCTGAGGATGTAGGGAGTGGAGATGTCTAGAGGCAGGTTTTAATATCTGGTCCTACTGAAGTGGATGAAATGACTAGTTACACAGTCCTGTGCCCACCTGAACTCTGACCAGACCAGACCTTTTCTTAACTTGGACTCTCCAGTACAAACATTACTCACAGTCCTATGACAATCTGTGGAAGAAAGAGGAGCAGCAAGGATCTTCACCCTATCACAAACCACAAAGGCACATTGGCTACTCTGTGATAAAAACTCAAAGCTGCTGCTGGTTTTACTGGCTAGTCATTGCTCCTTCTTCTGCTCCCATGGCTAGAGGGCATAACAAATTACCCAGAGAGCACTCCTCTTAGCTGGGCAAGGGCTGAACTTTGCTTGTGTATTTGTGGAGCTCAGTGCACAATTAACCTGGCACAGTTCACTGTGACATAGTTCACTGTAAATCCTTACACAATAAATGGATTGTAATTACTACATTTCAGTGACGACTGAAAGGCAATTTGAAGACTAAATAAAGCAGGATGTTGAGATTTCAGATTGTAGGCATTTTGAAAGGATTTGACTCAGAAGGAGAATACTTGCAGTGCTCTGCAATGCTTGTGATGTGGCTGTCTGTGCTAACAGGGAATGGCCAAGCAGTACATAGCTGCATGGGCTTATGGGGAGAAGGAAAGATTGAGCCTACGTTCCTGCACTGGAGACAACGGAGGTGGGAATGCACTGCCTGTCATATCGCGGACCTGCTCTCAGTAGTGAGGAGTGACTCCATATCATTTTCCCCCCAATTTCCGTAAAAGGGATACATTGCATAAATCAGGGTTTAATTCCACAGCATGAGTGCTGTCTTGCTGCTCATTTGACCTTACTAAAGCCAGAGTGTGATTTAGCTGTGCTTGTGGCTGTTAGGGATGGTTTTACAGCCCCAAGCATGTGGGTGTCTATGTGAGTGTCAGCAGGCAAGGAAGAGTTTGCAGAGAAAGGTATCATTGAATGCCACAAAGCTTCAATGGTGTTAAGGTCAGTAATCTTAGAGGAGCTTCTAGCAGCTGGCACTCTGCCCCTGGCTCCCAGGTGGTGGTGGTGGTCCAAGGCTGTGCAACTCCCTACACCTGCTGCTGTGCTGTCTCAGAGAAATTAAAGCAGCTGGAGCAGAGCTGTTCAGACTGGGACAACTGAGGAAATGGCACCTTAATACATGCCAGTTACCTGGGCATCCCAGGATGGGAGCAGAGGGAGTTTACTGTGGTGGCTTTCATGAGCTGATCTAATATTTAGGCCCAGTTGAATGCATGAGCATTGGGCTGTAACCTTCCTCTAAGTTGCAGAGAGGAAATCTATATTACGAGCCATGCTTGGCTCCCTGCTGTGCTTTCATGATGCAGGCTGCACTGGAGACTTGCCGTGCTTAAGGTGCTATGAATTGGATCTAAGCATGACTTTCTTCTAATTCACAGTCAGGCACTGGACTAGATCTGTCTTTTGAGAATCAAAAGTATTAATAACTCCCTTAGACACAATTTGGAAGTAAATGAATACCTCAATTTTTTGGTGAATTTGAGAGTGTTATTTTACTGTATGGGGATGAGCTCTATTAGCAGAACATATGAATTAAAACAAAAGCAGCTTATTTGTATTGTGGTTAACTGTTCCTGAGACAAGAAAGCTCATCTAGTTGGGAATATGTGGCAACAAAGATTATAAACAGTGCGGTGGGACTTAATCTTTGGGTTTTATGTTTCTGCAAAATGGCTTTTGTACAGAAACATTTTCTTCTTACCTACAGCTGAAATTTGTCACCATGGTAACCTCCTGGGTTTGGAGGGGTGGGATGCTCTAGGCAAATAATGTGGCCACAACCTCAGGAATTGCTACCCAAATTGGGTTTCATTTCTCCTCTCTTTAACATCGATGACGTTCTTACATACTGGGCAGCTGCTCACATAACCAGATATGAGAGAGGCCATATGGATTTAAACTCTTGGTTTTTTAACTTGAAAGGAGCAGTGTTTTGGGGCAATTTCCTCACTTATTCAACTGGTTCCATCCTTTCCTGGCCAGTTCGGCTCTCTGGGAGCTGCTGGACCATGCTCTGCTCTGATGCCTACAGCATCACCTGCTGCTGCTGGGGGAAGGCAGAAATCCTAAACAGCTCAGCATTGGGGAACATACTGGTCATTTACTTGCCTCAATATACACACAGTTCTGTTTTGTTTTGTTTGATGTGCATGTCTGAGAGCAACTTGAGGCCTTAAACAGGTGGGATTTTTTTGATTGGTTTGGGTTTGGTTTTTTTTTGTATTCTGAAGAGAAAGGAACCTCATACAAATGTGATTAAGATTTCTGAAAATGAAAATATTAAAGCCTTACAGAACCTTTCCCCACAATATTATGTCAATGCAATATTATTTGAAGGACATGCCACCATCTGGATCATTTAACTTTTGATTTTTATTTCCCATTTATATGTCGAGCTGCTTCCCACTTGTTGTTCACTGCCCACTTGCTTTCTCTCTCTGGGTTTTAGGTTTTAGGAAAAAGGAGGAGGTTATGCTAAAAGCTCTGGACAAAGGCTGTGCAGACTGAAGTTGCAATTGGTGAACTACTGACTCGGCCACTAACTCATCAAGATAACCATGGCTGAGTCATTGCATGTCTTTCTGCCTGAGGTCCTAGTCTGTAGTTCTTCTTTTGCTTGTTGTGTGGGCACACAGTGTGGCAAGTGATGGTGCCAGGGATGTTCTTAATCTGTGCAGTAGTGCCTTGATTTTATCTGAAGCTTCTTGGTAGAGCTAATAAATAAACTGAATAAAATTGATTCAAGGGAGTGCAATAACAAGTGAAGTGTTGACCCTACCTGTTTGTTTGCTTTTTGAGAAGCTCCTGGTCTGCCACAGGAGCTATCAGTAAATAAGCCCCTCTTATTTGAGTATACTCACTCCTTTTTTCTCCCTGTGATTGACATTTACGTCTTCTTTTCCTTCCCCAGTAGGGTGGGGGCAATCAAAAACATTCCTTTATGTTAAGGCAGGGTGTTTTTGAAAGTGTTGTCTGAACTGGGCCAGCTCTGGCTTCTGTGCCTATCTTTGTCTGCTAATCTGAAGTACGTCAGCCTTAACGAGGAGAAGCAACAAGTTTAACAGCCTCAGAGCCAGTGGCAAGCAGAAGGAAGACTCCTTCAGGGCAGTTTGAGCACTAGGTCCACTTCTTGGCATCCAGCACATGAGGCTGAGGTCACTATAAATATGCAGCCACCCACCATACTGCTATCCCAGTAGGGCCTGGGGGCAGAAAGCAGCATTTTGGGGAGTTTACAAGGCAGAACAATATGGTGCACATAATAGCTGCGTTCACGGGCTACCATCCACCATCTTGCCTCCTTTACACATCTCCTCTCTTTGTCAAGGACAACACAGCATGAAAGGGGAAAGTGCATGTGCTGAGGGTGCAGTAAGCTCTCTGCTGTCTCTTACTCCCTTTCTCCTCTTCTGCTGCACATACCCCTCCTTTCATCTTGTTTTGAGTGGAGTGGTGCATTGCAAACAGACTGTTATTAGGAAAAGGACCTTGCCATTCAGAAGCCTATAGACACATCTCCCAGATTACCAGTATACCTTGCATCTGCAGAACTGGGTAGGGAAATTCATAAGAACATGTTTATCACTGAGAGATTTTTGAAGACACCTTCCTGTGAGGCGTATAACACAAAATGGCTCCCTCCAAAGGGAGCATCCCCCAGTGAACATCCCCAAAATTAAGGCAGGGAGGAAGGTGAAAAGCAATGATCTCCAGAGTTACCTGAATTTTTTTTCAAGTCACTTAAATTGTGTGCAGGCTCAGATTGGCATGGGGAATGAGCAGAGGTTGTGCTGGGTGCCTGTTGCATTCAAATAAATTGCTTATCTCCCCGGAGCCCCATCTCTTGTATGCAGCCAAATCATGTGTGTTTGCAGGAGACAGTATGCTTGTGTTTCTCCCACGACCCTGCTGGCTCATTAGTGTTATTTCTGGAGGTCTTGTTTCCACAGTAACAAGCAATTACCATTGTTCCTTGGACTGCCAAAGTTACCACCAGCAACGCAGAGGAAGACGCGTTATTCTCTATATTGGGATAAAATGCCTTCATATGTCTTGCTATTCACTGAATGCCAATCCTGACGCAGGTCCTGTGCAAATAGCACACTCCACCCCCTGCCAATGCTGCTTTTGCTGGTATTAAGACATGCCAAATTCTGAAATGAACCAAAATGATCTCCTCTGGACTGTGGCTACACTGGCAACGACAGGGTCAGGATTTCAGCAGCAGGATGACAGTACCAATGGTAGCTTTGGTAGGAATATAAATAGAATAGCTTGGAGGCAGTTCTTTTTGCAATCATGCTTAGCCCTGTTCTAAGTAACACTGGCTAGTGACGTCAATGAAATATACTCTCTGTCTTTACCCTATAGCTTCTACCAGTACTGTGATGGAGCTCCCACAGAGGACTCTGGTGTTCTTACACCAGTAGGGTGCTGAGATGTCTGTCTTGCACAGTGCCTTCATTATCCCTAATGGGCCATGTGTGTGTATCTGCTCCAACCATTTCTTCCATCAGTGGCTTCTCCTTTCCTTCTTACCTATACACTGTGCACAGACCAATTTGTCTAGAATGGCCTTTAAACCCCACAGAACATATCCTGAATTTCATGCACATATCAAAAGAGTAGGGAGCTGGGAAGCTGAAGCAACATGGGCTTTTGTAGGTGAGAGAAGAGGGGTACTGGAATGCTGGGGCAGCTGGATTACGTTCCTGGCTTGGAAAGGTTTTTATGGCTTTCAGTGACTTCAGTTTCCAAATGTGACTACATATTCTAAAAAACTCTGGAGCCCTGTTGTAAGCTCTGAGCTCCTCTTCACAGAGTTTTCTTGTGAATGGGTGCATGTATGGATCTACATATACACACCCACTTGCCCAAATGACTAATAGCATTTATTGGAGGGAGAACACAGCCTCTAGGCTCCATAAACCAAAGCATGAGGAATCTTGTTCTAAGGAAGCTGAAGCAACGAGATCAAGAAAGGCATTTTAAAACTGAGGAACTTCCTTTTGTGAAAGATCTTGGAAACACTTGCATTAGAGATTTTTAAAAGCTGGACTTACCAGAGAATGTAGAGGATGTTTTCATATCAGGTCAGTGTATGAGTGTATGAGGGTGACGGCAAACAAAAAGGATGCTGCTTTGAAAGCTACCAAGATTGTACTGCTTTAGATGTCCTTGAGGAAATAAAAATCCAAAAGCAAACACACTGTCTTTCCATAGGATGGAGAAAGGGATAGGCAGAAATAATTGTTGATAGGGTCCTTGATTCTTTTTTTTCTCTGATTCAAGTCCCACAGAGTCTGTGAAATGAAGGAGGAGGAAGGAGTCTAACACAAGTGGAAAGAAAGTGCCTGTGTATCACATATCTGTTCCAGAGACCAGGCCCAATGTATAAGTGTCTCTTAATTAGTAGGACTGAAGTGTTAGAAAGTCATTCAGTTTTCTTGTGGGCTTACCATGGAGTGAAGGCAGCACCAGAGAAAGGTTAAGAAGATATCCTTGGGCATGTGAGAGTGGTCCTACCTAATCAAACAAGCTTCTCTTCTCTTTTCTGTGGCGTCCTTCTAAAGCCTTGGTTTTTAGCACAGTCTGTATGATGGTGAAAAAAATAAAATTCCAATAATCTTATTTTCCACACATAAGCCAGAATCTAGTGTTTAGTTCTAGGTGACAGCTTGGGTGGTTCATAATGAGCCAAGGCTTGGTTTTGTATTGTAAAGAAAATATCCCATCTCAAAAATAACCCAAGCTTTGCTCCTTATCTGTGAGCTCCAGGGCACCCACTGGCATCCCACCCTTGCAGCAGGGTGGTGTGCCGAGCTGATCGGCAGACACTAGGTGGAAGCCTTGGGCTGTGGTTC
Organism: Acanthisitta chloris; assembly: GCF_000695815.1. Lineage (NCBI taxonomy): Eukaryota > Metazoa > Chordata > Aves > Passeriformes > Acanthisittidae > Acanthisitta > Acanthisitta chloris. The sequence goes on along the minus strand of NW_008693972.1, from coordinate 43,011 downwards.
CACCGCAGCTGCTGACGGCAGGGAGAACAGAGGACTTGTGCTTTCAGAAAGGAGATCTTTTTCTTTTCTTTTCTTCTTGCTTTCACATGCTAGAAGGGGAAGTCCATGCTCTCCAGGTGCGCAAAGGGGTGAGCGGAAGAATGGAGAAGTGTCAGTCCCATCCCGGGTCCTCCCTGCAACAGGATCTTGTGAGCAGGGCTGCGGTGGGAGCGCTGAAGCCTTCCGAGTTCTTGGGTGTGGTTGGGTGGCAAGATTGATTTAATTTATCCTGATTTATTTCATCCTCATGTAGATATTCTGATGGGAATAATTTTGACATCCCCAAGAATGCATAAAAAAGTATTAATATTGAGATGAAAGTGAGTACTGATGAGCTGATTAATTTTGCAACAAATGCTGGTAGAACCAGCTACGAAGTGCATGCTGTATTTATGACGATTGCTTTCCACAAGGCCTCCAATCTCAAAACTATTCCAAATACGGATATTTAGAGTTAGTACAAAGAATGAATCACAGGTTAAGTGAGAACCAGACAAAACTTGAAATGTTCATTTGAGATAAATGTCAAAGTTTATTATTTCAAGGCTTCTTGTTACTTTTAGTAATAAAAATACTGTTTTCAGTTTATTCCTAAGAATTGGAAATTATAAACATTTCAGTTAGGTACATTTAGAAAAATAACAGATCTTTTTGTTTTGAAAATTAGTTAAATTTAGGTACCATTTCACATATCACTTGTAATGCAGCGTTAGGTTATGCCAAATCAAGTCTCATACGAGGGCACGTTATGCAATCCTACCAGCAACATAGCATACCATGAATATAACAATTAAATATTCTGTTATATAATTTAGTACAGGTGAGATTTTATTTTCAAAACAAGTTATTTTTCTACCGACTAATGAGTTTTCTATCAAAAGTGATAGCAGCTCCGTTAATCTGTGCTGAATGGAACAATTTAAATTTTTACACTGAAATAGAAATGTTCTGGGTACTAGTTAGGGACCAAATGTTTTTAATATCCTAGAAACCTGATTCCAGACTAATGGCAGGATATTGAACACATCAGTGTCTCTCATTATTAACTGGAGAAAGTAAAGACAATACAGCAGTAAAATATGGTAAGAAAATAAAAGGTTGCTTTCAAAATTAGTATTTTAATTTGAAAGAAAATCTGTTCTTTTTTTTCTTTAGGCAAACTTCGCAATACTGAAAATTTTGTTTGAGCCTCCTTTTCCGTAGGGGTTTTTCATTTGTACTTATAATTTTTTGAAAAACGCTGATTTTATCAAAATGGCATTTTCTGGTTGAAGACTGTTTCGATCAAAATTTTCTCACTAGTGTGAGCTGTTATGACACTCTCCTCCTCCACCCTCTGAGCTGTGGTAAAAGGGTGAGTGAAGCTATTGATTTATCTTTCCTTATTTTTTTTTTTTTCAGTGCAGTGACTTCAAGATCTCCATGGCTGTTCTGCAGACAGATGCACAATTGTGAAACATCAATATGGACTGCAAATCTCTACTGCCAGTCAGCTCCTCTTACCCTCTGCATAACGTAATCCCTGTCTTCACAATGCCTGCACAGTTACACATTTGCAAAGATGTTTTTCTGGAGATAGTGTGCATAGGAAACACTCCCTTACTTGTTCTCATCTCCAGCAACATTATATGGAGTTTCAGTTCACAGTTCACTGTGTTCCCCCTCCTACCACTGAAATGCAGCCAACTCCGAGCTGTGGCTATTAAACATCACACAAGCAACACCATGAAACAGATTGTGGAAAGCAAAGGAATTCAGAGAAAAGCAACAAATTGAGTGAGGCCTGCAAGGGTTTTCTGGGAAGTGATTACAAAAGATCATAGGGAATGAGTAGTGGTTAATTGTGATGAAGAATAGCCATCACATTGATTTTCAGGTCATACCAGCACACAAGGTCGAGTTTTTGAGGGTGGCACAAAGAGATGTCACTAAGAACAGTCAAGTTACAGCCAGGGAGACGAGCATGTCATCTTCCCTAACCACTGAGTTTCTCAGACTGTCAGAGTCCCAAGGAAAGGGCTGCAGGCATCATTGCCTGAGGGTTTTAAAACTGGTCAAGGTTTCAAGAAAGGACAAAACACTATCAGGACAAATGAATAAAACAAGATGGAGCAAGTAGCCATACCTATCCCCACTTTGCATGAGCATGAAAAAACAGTTGGGAGAAAGGTGGCAAGGTCTGAAGGAATCACATGCACAAAGTTACAAAACAGTGTGAACTGGCATGACAACAGCTGCAACATGGCCAGGGAAAAGCTTCCAAAGACAGTACTCTACTTCAGCAACATGATGACCTTAGGGTGAGAAAGGAGGAAAAAAGGGAAAGATGTGCAGCAAATCAGAGGAAAGGAGAAATGTGTGTGAATGTATGTAGCTGTTTGTGTGTGTAGCACAACATGAATCTCATTCAGGTTGGAAAAAGCATTGTAGATGTCTGCATCTCAGTTTGCTCAGCCTAGTGGCTGGAAGAGGGCACCTTGGCACAAAACTTGCACATGAATTCTTGCTGGTTTAGGTAAAGTGATGAGTGGGGAAGGTTGCCAGACACTGTCACTGAGCATTCAATGGACAACTAAGAAGGAACTGCAAAAGTCTGTTCCCAACTCAAGTTGCATAGCAACACTAAATCGTCAGTTTGCTGTTATGTCAGTCCCTTACATTATCCCCATTATTACAGCCATTTTTAGGACTCATGCAGTATGATGTTACTAGCCCACTTCCAAGCTGGATGTCTGACCTTTGCCTCTTGCTGAATGATGCCATGTAATTTGCTTGCAAAGGTGTCTTGAAGCAGTACACCAGAGAGAAAAATCCTTGAAGATCCATCAACATAGACCTTAGGGGACAAAGGATGTGCCTGTGCAGGATGGGGCAGGAGAGACCCATCAGGGAGCAGCAATATCCTCGAAGAAGTCTAGTGTCTGCCAAACTTGACAGGATATATGTTACCCCATCACTTCTCTGAACTGAGTCTTCATTGATCGAACTAAAAGGCTATTTTGAGGAGTGAGACACAGTTGCTTGTAAGATATGTGTTTCAAATGCTTCCAGTGCACGCTGTGCTTGGTGTTTGGATCACTCCTGTGGACCATTACTGCTGTGAAATCCTACCTTCTAGTCAGCTGTTTCTTGCTTTTTAGTGTAAGCACCTTGTGAGCTATTTCCTGGTGGAGAAGCTGAAGCACAAAAGTAGTCACAACATCATCATCCTGTGATGTTTCAGACACTGCCAGTACCTGAAACAATACCTAGAAGTCTGCTTGTCTTGCAGGATGTTTCTAGTATCCTGCATAATTCTTTCCTGGATGTCTTGCATAGCATAGTATCCTCCTCCCTGTTTCATTCTAACACTGCTGCTTTTTCTGGCACAAGATCCTGAAATGCCCCTGCCATCTCTTTGCACCCAAGGCAACCAGGGTCACTGGATACCAAGGTGTAGCTGGAATTTCAAAGTGAATGAACTCCTTTACTGCAAGGGTTAGACTGACACAGACTTAAGACACTAGGTAGAGTGAAAATTTAACTTACAGGCCTTTTGCACTGGATGATGGAGTGTGGCCTGCTTAAGCAAGTAATTCTCAGTGATGCATCTCCTTTCCGAAGAGTGCCTGATTGTAAACTATACCAGCTTTTTCAAGATCACCACTGCAAATTATGAATGAGCAAACAGACCTCAGAAGGACAAGACAGATTGCCTGTCCCCCCCTCTACAGAGTAATGGAATTATTCTACTTCATTAAAACAACTGATGAGGAAACAAAGAACCTCAAGATTGAGTTCCTCTGTGTTTCTGTGCCCAGAATGCAGAGTGCACAAATGTCGTAACACCTGGACTAGGAGCTGCAAGTCACTCTTGCTTGATACTAAGGGAATCAAGCTTGGACAAGGTCTAATACAGCAGAAGATAAATGTCCATGCATGACATTGCTAAAAGAGATGGCCATGGATTCCTTGAGAAAGGAACACATCTTTAATGCAAAATAGCTTAGCAGTCCTTACAAAGAAGGAGCAAGAGGTGTTTGTCTGATTTTCAACTTCCTTCCCTTTAGTACTCCCATTAACAAGAACTGCTGGATGGGACACTCCAAAGAGCTTATTTCTCTCTCCAGGAGAGAGTGTCCTTCTCTCTGCCTGTATTTCAGATTTATCTTGCTTCCCTCTGAGTCTGAGGGATTTGAGATCATTAGTGAGACAGTTGGGTGTCAGAGTGGTCACTGGTACCCATCAGCTTTGTAGCTCAGTCATCCCAAGGACCACTCTCAGGAGGGATTTATCCAACAGAACAAATAGACTTTGATGCCCTGTAGCTGCTCTACATGTGTTTGTGATAGCCCTGGTAGTGCAATGAAGGAGTCAGTACTGAGTCTTAGGCTGTGCCACACAGAGTTTTGCATCACTTTGCTGCCATGGACTATCTGGAAGTACAGATACAAGAGACTGTTCTATGGGGCTGATTCATGTTTGAAAATTATCACACATTTCTCTTTTTTAACCTGGTCATCTAGTTCATGGTGGAGATATTGCTGAGGGTCCCCATTGAGGAGTGGAGGATTCTTTCATCAGACCTTACACTATGGTCAGACCTCTTTAAGATTTCTTGCCACGTTTATCAGTTTCAGTCTGTATGCATTACCAAGTACCATCTTTGCAGTGCCTCAGTTTTATTTGACAATCCGAGTTTCCTACGACCTTTTGAGGATAACATTTGCAGGTGAAAATGTGCTGAATAAGGACAAATGAGAAATGCAAAAGAAGTGAAAATAGTCAGGTTTTAAAGAGAATCATCTTCTGTCAGCATTGTTTGCATGTGTGCTCATTTCTTATAAACATTCAAAGGCTTGAGTTTTCTGTTGCTAGTATATGTGGAAAACAAATGTCAAGACTGCACATGAGTACTTTCCATAAATTAATATTAAATGTGCAGACACATTTCATCTCAAAGGGCTTGTACACTCTTCTTGTCAGAAAGCTGAATAAATAAAGATCAGAATCACCACCTAGAGCTGATGATTTCCATCTGTAGATATGAAAATGTTCTACAAGGAGGGTCAGGATCGTAGCCTCCAGTTTTGCAAATGGGACACAGTGCCTCAGTAAAGCCACTTGTCTGATAGCCACAGAGCTTCCACCTCTCTACCAAACCTACATTGGAAAGTGTGGATGCACATTTGATTATTTTCTCTTCTATCCTTGACTGCCCCTTTTAAAGGGAGTTACTCACCCTTTCATTTATTGCTCAAGACATGAAGCTGTCCGTCACCCAACACAGGTTGCTGTTCATCATATCTGTTCATGTATTTTCTCTCTGTCCCTCTCCCTCCTTGTCCTGCAAGCATGCCTTGCTGCTTTCCTGCAAATCACCTCTGCTTCTGCCTTCAGTGCCCCTCACTGTGAAGAATCTCTTCTCCCCTGAAACTCTTTTGGACTGGCCAGAAGCCTCCTGCAGCAAATTTCCTGGCGAAAGAGTCCTGATTATGTGATTGTGTATTCTGTACTTCTCTTACTGTCCTTGTCCTGTTCTTGAGGGTCTCTCATCTTCCAGGGCTGTCAGATGAAGATTTGTAGTTCGGAGTCCTCTCTGCTTTCTTGTGTGAGTTTTCATCCTGACAGTGCCCCAGACTGGGCAGAGATGGAGGATGCGGAAGGGTTATAAGGTGAATGTGTTTTTTCTTGACAGGGCAGATTTTGCTAACGGGCTTTACAAGGTTGCCTGTGAGGATGAGCTTGGTAGTAGCTTCAAGAAATGAAATTTAGTCAGAAGGAACTTGATCAGTGTCTAAAGTAACATGTATCAGAAGAGGTCTTTTGGGAACACCTTTTCTTTGTGGCTTTCCAGAAATTAACAAAGGGTGATTCAGAGAAAAAAATGGCAAATACAGTACTCAGCTACTTCACACAGTGGTTATTAAACCATAAGGCTTGTTCCCACTGCGTGTTCTGTATGCCACAAACTGAAGCAACAAATCCCAGCAGCTCTACAGAGTAAGCCAGTTTCCAAATTCTTAGGAATTAAAATGTTTCTCAAGCTGCCTTGTACAACTTCTTTTCAAGGGCTCTGAGGACATCACCAGTCATGACTGACCCTGCCCAGCATAATCCTGGGGCTCCTTCCACCCTGCCCAGGACCTCAGCCTCCCAGAGCCATCAGCCTCTGCCCCAGTGATGCTGCAGTAGGGCTGCACTCCAGCTCCCCACAGCCCTGCCCTGTTCAGCCTGCACCAGAGAGGTATCTGATGCCCAGGACTGGGGTTGTTTCTGATGCCCCCCAGATGCCCTGCTCCTCAGGTGGTCTGAAGAGATGTCCCATCCCTCCTAGGGCCCTGGCAGCTCTTACACAGTTCAGTGTGCACATTACTAGACTGTAGGTGCATCCTACTCCATTTGTGTGGTTTCTCTTAAGCCCTGTACAGGATATATCATCACATGCCATAGCCAGTAACATTTTTAAAATGGATGATTCTCTCCCAGCATACTGTTTTTATCTACAGCAAAAGCGTTAATGCCTGCCAGGATATAGAACTGATTTCAGAGACCACAAATGAGATACTTGGACTAGTAAGTCATTTTACCCATGCTCTTCCTCTTAAAAGCGATCATTGTTAGAAATCATTGATCTTTTCCTTGTCCTCTTAGTCTGACAATATCACAGCTCCAAAATGGGAAGCCTTGCTGTGTGAGCAGAGATACACAGATCAATACCCCTTCTCATGGCAGCAAGTGAAAATGCATGGTACAAAGGTAGACTTCCACAGCCCTGCTAGCAGGAACAGCTTGGAGTCAAGCATCAAATGTCACGTCAGTTGAAATGAAGAAAGTGAATACAGATTTATATATCATGAATCTGCCCTGTTTAGCAGTTTAAGCATTATTATTTGGAGGATAATTGCAACATTTCATTATAAAACTTCTAGAATTCTAGGGAAAAGAAGGGGAATGAAGCTAGAAATATCTGTCAAAATAGCTCTATCTCACAGTGTTTGGACACATCCATTTCAGAAAGGCGGGTGGTCAGTCAGACTAAGGAGATCCATGCTTTTGTGAACATGCACATATGCATACTGAAACTGCAGGCTACAATATTTTTGTTCTAGATTTGCCAGCATATATATTAAGGCTTGACAACCAAAGTCCCCAGTACCAAAATCCATGAAACAAAGTTTAGCCTTGGTACAGCTCAGGTAAATTTGATTCTGTGTTTTCCTTTGATGAGATATTCGAGCAAAATATGTTGCATTCGTTGTGAGGATTTTCTTGCACCATACAGGACAGAAAGATCATGGACAGACTCAATTTTTTTAATTTATTTTTTTTTAAAAAAGGAAATTACTTTTCACACCAAAGAGTTAAAAAACCACTGGTGACCTGACTTCCATTACTTCATTGTGTTGGGTCATGGGAGAGGAGAGTTTTTTTGCCAAGCTGATGATCTTTTTTGCTCTTTCCAGTATCAATGCCAAGGTCAAATTCATGGCCCAGATCCTTCTCATGTTCAGGAAGGGATTGCTGGGTTGCTTTTCTTGCATGCTGCTTCATGGTCATGGCCAATATGGGATCTGACTGTGCATCAAGTCTGAAGAATCCTGTAGGAAGCCTCCACAGTGAGGATTTAATTTGTGATTAAAAACAAGACAAGGCTGCATCCATTTTAACCTCCTATCTACAAAGCCTAAGCATGTCTCCCAACTCTCTCCTCTCCAAACCTCCATCACTTTTCCTCTTTCTTTGATTTCTCAGCTAAAAATAGGGTGACAGAGGGACTGTGGGGTAAGCAGCTGGAGTAGAGCGGAGCCAGTTGCCATGGAAACCAATGAGCCACTTAGCAGCACTTGCCTTCCTCCTTTGCCTGTGGATTTATTTTTCCCTCTTGTTCATGAAGGGATGGTGTGGGGTGGCAGGTGAAGCCCCACACCAGCCAGGACCCAGGTCCCTTCCCTCATGGCCACCCGGGTTGCCAGCACTCCCTTGGGATCTGCCTCCCAAGTGAGGAAAGGGAGAGGGAGGAAGGACTTCAGATGGGAGAAGGGTTTGGGCATCGATGCTTGTACATATGCTGGGAGTTTCCCCCTCGCACTGGCATCTTGTTTTCCTCTCATGCTAAATAGCATTGGGTGGTGCCCCAAATATTCAAAGAGGACTCTCCAGGCCACAGGTGCCTTGTCCTGTCTCTAAAGATGGCAAATAGCAACAAAAGTAGGGTTTTATGCATTTAATCATATGCCATATTACACCCCAGGCTGGAGTAGCCAAGATGGTAGTTTGGAGGTGAACATATGGGTTAGAACAAGAGAATATTCCTCTCTTCTCAGGTCTTCCTTCCATCATGAAAAATTAACATTTGAGTGATTATTTAAAATAGATGTCCAACCTACTTTTGGTTCACATGGGGCTAAAGTTGCTTTAATTTCAGTGCATATACATTTCTCAGTGGGGAAAACCTATTTCCTTGAAAGATCTGAAGCTCTAAATGGAATACCTGAAACATATTAAGCTATAATTTGTTTATATCTGATTCTGGTTTGCAGTGCTTGATCCTCAGTAGTTTTTTTCTGGTTTTTTTTTTCTTTTCCCTGGGACTGAGGAGACGTATATTGTTAGGTAGCACATACTTCACTAAGTTTATTTTTAAACTTAGGAAATATTAACACTAGCAAAAAAGTACTAGATTGGCAGCTCTTGGAGAATGAAATCTTCTCTTCAGCCCTGAAGTGACAGAGCCAGTTTTGGTAAGACCTTCCCACACTGCTCCTCATCCATATGCTCCAAATGTGGCTTCCTTGTAACCTGAGTCATGTGAAAGAGCCCCAGCTGCTCACACCTGGATGCAAACCCCAGGTGTCTGCTGGCAGGTGCTGTTTTCTTTCTCACTCTAGGCTATGTGGAAGTAGCAGTGTAAAAGACAGACATGCATTAATGGGTTCCACAAGCACAGTAAAGCTGTAAGAAATTTGCCAGCCACACCACGCCTGGTAAAGCTTGCTGACGTAGTGCTTATCCTTCAGACTGCAGGTTACCATCATTTCTGAGACCTGGGAGAAAAAGTCTATGTGCTAGAAATCACAGTAGATAAAATTGAAAGCAGTTGCTAGGAATTTGGGCTGGATGGCTTTCCTCTTGGTGGTCTGAAATTGGGTTTTGTGTTTGATTTCTTCCCTTAACGTGAACGGAGGACTGAAAGATAATAAATGGCATCACACAGCAGTGCATGCAGGGAAGTGTAAATGTTAAATAATGAATCCTTGTGACATACCTGCAAAGTCAAATATATCATTTAGCATCTGCTCATCAGAGAAGGTCAGGCAACACATGTCTGATAGAATTAGAACTGGATCAAAGGTATACCTGGGAAGACCTGAAGACCTCCTTCACTGAGAAGTGGCCTGGCTATCCCAAAGATGCCGTTTTGCAGCTGCTTAGAAAAGATCAATGGAAAGTCCATTTTTGACTCTTGATTCTGACTCTTAATATAACTCATCACTGACACCAGCAGGACCTATCTCTGCTCTAAAGAGCTGTGTGAGCACTTGTGCAGCTGGATGGGTCTGCTTCAGAGTTGTACAGACCCATAACAGGGAGCACAGCAGAAATACAGACAGGGTCATGTTGTGTTCTGGTGTTGTCCTGGTTGGCACAGCAGTCGTTTTGCAGCCCTTGCTGTCAAAATAATGCAACACAACCTTGGGGTTTTGCTAATCTGTCACATCAGGGCCATTCATTTAGTCACCCATGCTTTCTTCTCTCTCCTCATTTCTGCTCAGGGTCCTGTGCAGCAGCTCACATGCGATTAACTGCTTTCCAGCATTTAACCGAGACTGCAGTGCAAAAATTGGATCTGCATTAAAATATATCCCCAGATTTAGGCAGCTTGATCCAGGTTTGGTGGTGGCCCATTTCTCAGTGAAATGTGTAACAGCAGCCAAGTGTCTTCTCTTGTATATTATTATGTTTCTTAATTTCATGGTGTGTTTTCTTTGTTTGTTGCAGTTGCCTGAAGTCATGCATCAAAACTCTTACTGTATTCATGAAAACATACCAAAGGCGAGCTTCACTGGCTAATTAAATCTTCTCTGTTGCACACTGGCATGACAAATATAGATTTAAAACAAATGAAATTTTCTATTATAGAACTTCTCCTATTCTATTCACCTGATGTTATCAGAAGGCTCTGGCCCAGGAGGCAGGATGTGCTGAATGCTACACAGGAGGTTGGAGAAGCAAGAATCTGGGGCAGGTGGCTACAAAAATAAAGGGGTCTTTGTACACAGAGGAATTCGTCTATGCTGGAAGAAAAAGATAAAGGTTACAAAGCAAATTCTTCCATCAGCAAGATCAGAAGCTGCATGTCTTCTGTTCCCTTTAGGAGTCACTCAGAGCTGCAGCTAATTGGCTGCAGAAAGCAAATGAGATTTGGGATGAGAAGAACTGAACCCCACAGCAACAGCTTGTGGTGAAAGGGAATGAAGAGCTGTGGAGCATGCTGAACATCAACAACAGATGGGTTTTTGTGCAAAACATGGTGCCACAGTTAGACTGGGAAGGAAAAATGATGGCTTTCCATCTCAGCCTCAGAGCATTCAGGAGGAAGAGATGTGTTAGTGGTTTGAACTGATAGGTGGAGGTTGACTTGTGTCTCCATCCTCTTCTTCCTCCTTCCTAAAGAAACTCTTTCACTTTTTCTGTACTTCATCTAGGACCTTTGTCCATGCAGAAAAGCTTGTCTCCAGCCTCTGAAGGACTGAGATTTTGGCTCACTACTGACAGTTTAGCTGAGCTGAGTTTGATGCCCTTTTCTTCAAGCTCACAAGCTGATGCCCACAAACTACTGTCTAGAAGGTTTGCTGGGAAACATGCAGCAGTAGATGGAGTATACTGTGTAAGCTGGAGAGAAAACAAGTGGCTGGGGAAGAACCATCCAGGCTGGATTCTTTGCAGGAACCAGGTCTGAGAAGACCATATCATCCAACTGCTAGAAACAAAACTTCAGTTTTTCCATTGGCTGAGTCTTAAAACTCCCTGCTTTGCACAGTATGTGCAATTTGTAGAGGAATTCTTTAAAAAAAAAGTATTTACATATAAAATTACAATGTTCTGATTAATATTGTGTTCTTTTCATAAACAATATGGACGTTACATTGAATTTGTTTTGCATAGCATCTCTCTTTTCAAAGTGGAATGAGTTTTTGCACTGTTCAGTTCACTGGTGAACCAGTGATGGGAAAAATAATGACAAAAGAGGTGGTAACTTGGGATTTGGTAAATCAGCCACTCTTTGTACTGGGTCTAAGGAACCTTTGGTTTCTTTAGCTGCTTTCTCTATTAAAGGGAACCTAATAAGCTAACATTTTTGTTTTAATTACCATTAGATGCTAGTAAGTAAAGGGAAGATTTTATGCCTTTCTTGTATGTACTGAAGAGCCATAGAGCTGGCTCAGGCATAAAATGTTCCTGGAAAAGAATAGGAAAGGATGCTTCCATGCTGATCATGGATTTAGGAGGGCAGCATGGCATCAGATTACATGTTTGGTATTTTAAGGTTTTTTTGCAACCTTACAGTGGAATGCAGTCCTATAGTTTAAGAAGAAATAAAATGTATTCCATAGAAAATTCTGCTGCTGTAGAAAATGTGAGGCCTTGTCAGAAAACCCTCCCAGCAGGGAGTGAAGCTGAATCCCAGAAAAGCATATGGACTCCATGATATTAAACACAAGGGGAATGGGTTCAACTCTGTTGCCCTTTTTGGTGAGATTGCAGCTGACAGTTCAGGCAGGAGGATATGTGCAGTGAGTAACGTGAAGTGGGATAATGCATGCTGAACACTGCGTGCTGGAAGACTTACATACAGCTTTTGCTCAAAATAGTGCCTTCAAACATAGACTGTGGAGTATGTGCATAATGGATCTTTGCTGAAATTTTTGTAATGTATAATCTTTGATGGGGAGTAGAAGCTTTGCTTCTGCATAAAACTGCATCTGCCACTGCAGACTGCTGGGCATGTTCTGTGCATAATATTCTGGTGTTACTGCATGTGTACATTGCTAATGCCTAGACATACTTCTGAAATGATGAATATTTTTCCTTCATTATGGTCTGGTGTAATGACAATTCCTCACCAAAGTGTAATCTCAACTACTTGCACTTCAGTGCAAAAAGATCTGATTAATTATTTGTTCAAAGGCTGCAAATATACTTTCTTCCTGCTCTCCCCACTTCATCCTCAGATAACTCAGGCTTAACATCTTTGCAGTTTTTTCCTGAGGCTTGCCAGAATACTTCATCACTAGGATGAGGCACAGGTATGTGCAGTCGTGCTTCAGAACCAAAGGAACTGTTTGGGATGTGTTCACTTTGCAAACAAAACAAAGCCTGGCTGCTTTCTGTTGTTCTCTTTTCTAGGCTGTTAACTCTGGGTATTGTTCACTGTCACTGCTAGCAGAAAATTAATAAACTTAAAATATGGCTCCTTTGAGCAACTAAACAGAGAAGTTTAAAATGAGAGCCCCTTCTCAAAATTACTGCAAACCATTCAGAGCTTGCTAGACCTCTCTCTGTTTTCTGTGGTGTTTTGGATAGTGACAAAAAGAAACTGTAAATGTAAGATATTATTAGCTCTGTTCTGTGTTCAAGCTGGCTGATAACAGCAACTGTCCTCTCCTTTCATTGATGTGCTTGTGAGATCCGTCAATCAGGGCTGTGTCAGCAGCACAAGAGGGGGAGGGTGCAAGTGTGTTTATTTTTGCTGTCAATTGTATTTGCTAATGAGACAGGAGTCCATTACTAGAGAGGGAGCCTATGTGAGTTAGTGACTGACTCAATTCACTATCAGGTGCTGGCTCTTGTGCCAAGAATTGCTTGGGAGAACTGAAAATCATCATTCCTCCACCCCCAGCTACCCTCTGTCTAACCTTTCACATTCACTCCTGATATTAACTGGAGATCACAGCTGCTGGGAAACTAGCAGATACAATTTTACAAATGGATGTTGTCTGATGTCAACCTTTCCTCCTCCCCTCCCCGAGCATCTGACATTTCTCCACCAAAGGGACAGATGATAGAGCAAAAGTGGGATTATTTCTTTATGTTCATAATAACAATAATAATAATAATGACTTATTTTCAAAGTGCTTTTGCTCAGTAAGGATGAGGGATATAATAGCGTTTATCCAGCTTGCATTCTCCATCTCATCTGCTGGTTTTTTTCTGCCCCTCAACATCCTCCTATATCCACTTGATCTCCTCCTCTTCTCTCTTCTTCCTTTTTAGCACTTCTTGTCACTTGCACATCATATGGCTTTGGTGGTGTCCCCCTCACCTGAGATCAGACATGGTCCTAGTCCACTTCGGCTTTATAAAGCATCTCTCTGTGCTTCCTAGTCTCTTTTCCTGAACTGAACATTTTCCTGGCCCAGCCTGCTCTCCACAGGGCATATTTCTTACTGCCTAGGGAGACATGCTTCATCCCCCCTGGAAACTATAGTGCATGGTAGCTGTCTTTGGTGTGAGCAGAGTTACGCTACTTGGGAATGCTGGATAAAACCAGCTGTCTCCGTGCTGAGAGCTCTCCGAGACACTGCCTCACCGCTGCCTAAAGCAGGCAAAGACTCATTTTGCATGAGGCAGGACATCATAGCCCTAAAAAAGGAGGAAGTCATGACAAACTCCAAAGCCTTGGGAAGATTTCAGGGCCATCTGGCAGACAGCATCCTCAGCTACAGTCTTTCAGGGACGTGCTCATCCAGAGCTGTCTCTGGTGACAGAGCTGTCTCTGCAGAGCCACCAACACAGCTCCTGCTTTGTCTCCTCATGCTGCTTATCCCACTGCTGGCCAAATCCAGGCTGGGCTATTTCTGTGTGAACAAACCCCAAGGTGGTGCCATTACAGGTAGGTTAACAGGTGTGACCTGCACATATCAATTTTCTCAATTGTACCTCCAAAAAAGCAAATATCTTTACTTCAGATCCTCTTTGTTCATTGCAACATCTTTCTCCAAGTTTGCTCTCCTCTTTTCTCCGATGGAGCAATTCCTGTGTGGTTCAGGAGGTGATTTTTTTGCATTGTTTCCATATTTCATGCCCTTTCCTGGCCTTGACTAGCCTGACCACCAGGCTGATCTGGTTGGAAAAGATCCCCTTATCAGCTCATGCTGTCTCTGTGGTCTGGGTCTGTGCTGCCTTACATCTCTGGACAGGTCATAGCTCTCAGCCATGACCTTTGTTTCAAAGTGGTGGCTACTGTTTTTTTAATAGATTCTGAAAAAGACTGGAAAACTAGTTTTAAACTGGGAGAAAGGACAGCAGACCTCTTGTTAGCCAACAGTGGAGGGAGCAGATGTTCTGTGAAGTGCTCCTCCCTTGTCACCTTTGGGTAAAATGGGTTGACTTCATTTTACCCCACACGCGTTTAGCATTGTAGATGTGGAAAAGGGAAGACATGAGATTCCAAACCCTTCTCTCCCCTGGGCAAGAATGAATCAGGAAGGCTTGAATGTTGCTGTGGTTGTGTAGTTCCACCCCATTCTATTCCACCTTGTTTCACTGTAACTTATGCAGTAGGTTGTGGTAGGGGTCAGAGAGCAAAGAGGAATCTCAGCAGAGGCGGGCCAAGGAGTAAGAGGGAGAAGTAGGAAGTAACTCCTGTGACAACAGGACAACAGCAGGAGAGGTGGGGCTGAGAAGTGAATAATTCACTGCTGGACTTGCAGATGAGGGAGGGCATGGGGCAGAGGGAATTGCCAACACTTGTGGGGAGGAGCTGGATTTTCTGCATCACTGAGTGGCTAGAGTGACTCCAGAGGTGATTCAAAGTCACCATCTGCTTTTGGGAATGCTGGTGACTCTGTGAATATTACATGCTGGGGAGCTGGGAATCAAGTGCTCTAAAGACTGTTCAAACACAGTGGTATTTCCAGAGGGAAAAATATGAAGACCTTGTAATGACTTTTCTGGAGTCCTGGTTTTTTTCACTCATTGTGGCTAACTGTACTGAACTCACATTCCTAAACCTCTTCACATACTAATCTTTACAATACCTCATTCATAAGATCAATCCCCCCTGCTACAAAAGCAAAAGCTGTCCAACAGAGTAGATTAAGGGACTTGCCCCTACACTCAGCATAAGGCAACTTTCTGCTTCAAGTTCCTTGCTCTTGTCTATTATATCTCCTAGATCATAACCTGCTTCCCACCCCTTTCCGCATGTGTCGCCTTGCTTTCTGCGACTTATCTATCACATTTAGTGTGAAACCCTCCTCTAGTGTTGATTAAACCATATAAGAACAGTTTTCCTGCTTTTCTGCCTCAACTAATTGCTTTTTAAAAATTTTCAGCTGAAAGTGCATCTTCATAGCCTACGCTCTTGAATTTTTCTCTTCCTCTGCAATTATTTACCCCTCCAAAGTGGTTTTATTTAGCTACAGTATGTACATTAAATATGAAAACGTGGTCGACTTTTTTAGACTAGTTATTATTGGATGATTTCAGATTGCATGATGAACATAAAGTAAATAAGTCTTGCTAAGTAGGTAGACAGTAATAGTCAAGGGTCACTTCAATATCTCACAAGCATTCAGCTTTAGGTTTCACAGCCTTTGAGGGTATGGGCTATAGAATAAAGTTGGGTTATAATTTGCCCGTGGACATTTTCAGTTCTTTGTCTTTCTTTTGTAGTTTCTTCAGCTCTTATATGTTGTACTCTTTGCTCCCAGGATGATTTATGGCACAACCCAGAAGGTAGGTTGGTGAGGCAGTAAAAGGACTTATGTCCTGCAGAGGGGATTAAAAAGCAGTATTTTGTACTTATCTGGTACATGTGTACGGAAAAAAACCCCAAACTCCAGACATGGAGAATATGTCTCAAAAATTCAAGGGAGTTTGAAAACCTTCTCAGTTAAGCTTGATCTAAAATTTGCTGAAACTGTGATTTAGATCAAATTTCAAACAAACAGAAACACTTTTGCTAGAGGGTTCCAGCCTTATGTGGAACAGGCTTTGTAATGGGCTGGATAAAAATATTGTAGATACCTGAGCTCTGTAGCATCACAGCTGTTTCTGGGATCAGTTTATCTGAGCTGAAACTGGCTTGAATTGTGAAAAAATATTTGCTTTTACTGCTATGATGTAACAAAACCCTTCAATAGTGGGGCAGGCATGGTTTGTCCCAAGCACACCATTCTCCCCAAGGTTGGTTGTTTGCTATCCTGTTCAGTCTTCGCTAAGAGCCTGCATGTGCTATTCTCATTAATATGTTTGTATAATGTATATTTACTTCATACTACATCTATATAATTTCCTACACTTCTGCATACTTTTCAGTGTCTTAGCTCATAAGGCAGCAAGATTCGAACCCTTCCTTTTATTTGATAGGGTGCTAGGACTTTTCAGCGTGGAAAAGAGATATCTGAGTAGGGCAGGACAGAGGTCTAGGAGGATCACAGAGATGGATAGAAAATTACTGTTTTCTCTTAGTATGAAAAGTAGGAATCCCCAGTAAATTTATCAGTCAAAACCAAAAAGAGGCACTTTTTTTCATCTAGTGCAAGCATAAATTGTGGAATTCACCGGATGGTGTGAAGGGCAAAATTATAAATAGTTCTAAAAGCATCTTGACACACTTATGGAAAAAGAAAAAAGAAGGCCATTAAGATCTACTAAACACATTGATGCAGATGTGATCTTTGGCTCAGGAAACTCAGTCGCAGATATCTGGGTGCTGGGAGAATAAAGTGGGAGAAGTATCACTGTATATTTATGCTGTCATTTCTTTCCTAAGCCTTTGCTGGTTCTTGCTGTATTCAAAGCACAGGGCTGGGTGGTCCTTTGGGTCTGGTACCAGACATGTGCTCTGACAGTTCTAGCAATATTTCTTTAAGAACACTAAAACAGCTTGTTTGGAGTCAAGTTAAACACTGGTGTTTAACTTCACCAGCAGAGAGGTTTTTTAACTATCTTGTCAGAATTTGTTCCTGGATATGATCAAGAGACAACAACAGCATCTCTAGAGTTAGGACAGTCAATAATCATTTGGAAGAAATGTTAACATACCTTGATTAAATATTAATGTTATGAGTCATAGGGAGTTCTTGGAGATTGGGGAGAATGGAAAGAAGCCTTAACTCTTGGTGGAACCCTGTGAGGGAACTATGTATTTATGGTAAATAACATATCAAGTATCTGTCTCAGAAATACCCAGGACAAGGGTCTTTCTTGAAATTTGGATCCCTGATACAGGGACTGTGTTCTAGCATCTTTTTTTACTGGATCATGCAGAGAGTGAACTTCTGGCAGCTTAACTATAGCAAAAGTCTGGTTTTCTTCAATTGCTGTATGCCTGTCTCTAAGCTTAGCGATTCTATTTTTGATATAGGAATAGTAGCAAATACACTATATCTTTAATTTTATCTTAACCTGTCTTCTATTAGAAGTGCCTTCAGGGGAGGTTGAACTCCAGAAGCTCTACTCCCAAGGGAATGTTGCACCGTTAACACTCTCATGGTGTCCTGGGACAAATTCAAGCTCCCTCATTAAGCTTTCTGGGCTTGTGTGAGATCTGGCAACACAAGGCATCGACCTGAGAAAGATGTTTACACAGACTACCATTAGCATGAAGTGAAACAGCGAGATGAGCTCCTGAACCTTAAGGGTCCTCTATAAGTTTACAAAATTAGGCCAAACAAATTTTGGAACAGTTGGGAGCTGCAGCTGAGGCAAATCTTAAATACAATTTATGCAGTTGGAAGGGCATAATGCAGTTTTTTGCTGCTTTTTATTATTGCAGTGCTGTTTTGTTCTGACTGGGTAAAACTTCCTTCTTCCTTACAGTAAGCAAAGGCATTTGTTTTGAAGAAAGGGTGTCGGTGTCGGTGTGGATGGGGATCAGAAGAGCAGAGGTCTGGTATAAGGAAAGGCAGATTTTGTAACCGCTTGTGATGTCCCTAATGTCTGTTTTACTTGGGAGCTGGAATATGTCATGAAAGTAATGAACATTTCATGACTCCCAGTGACCTGAGCTTTGATTCATGCTCACAGATGTGCTGTGGGAATACCAAGAACTACACACACCACATGCCCCAGCTCATTGCTTCCCTGTCTGACCTCCTTTTGGCTTTGATCTCTTTTGCCTTTCTCCATGTTTTCTACCAAAAAGGCTAATCTACTCGACAAGTGGTTGTGTCTGACATGATACCCAGCTGCCCTCTCCCTTCTCTTCCTCATGCAATATATACTAAACAGATTCTCATTATTGTTCTCTCGTAACTAGGCAACCATGAAATGTCAGCTTGGCCTAAATAAATAAAAAGGCATACATATCTTTGTGATATATTTAAATCTACATACGTGTAGCTATCGATATATGAGGTCATCTGGGCACATCTGTACATGCATGAGCTCTGACTAAATGTGACAATGCTTTGCAGTTTTTCTTGTGATCCTGGAGCTTTTTGCTTAAGCATACCCATGCTCTTGTGATGGAAATATTATCACTACCTCTAAGTGACAGGTAAGTAAGCTAAGGTATAAAGAAATAATGTGACATTTCAAGGTCACAGAAATACCCAGCTGAAAATGCAGTAACAGCTTCTTGAAAAACGTGTGCATGAATATCCTGTACCAGATCCAAATCCTTCACCCCATCACTATTTCCAGAATTGCAAACAGCAGACTGGCATCTCCCTGCCTTTTCTCTGTGCATCTGCTCCTCTTTTCCTCTCTCATTTTGCTCACTCATTGCATTGCTGCTGTTGTTCCCCATATTTTTCTTATTGTTCCCCAGTGACTTTTCCCCTTCATCAGATGTCCTTTTACTTTATATACACACCCTTTCCTTAGACAGTCTCTGGCTTATCGTTTGTCTTCCTTCACTGCCACCTCTCCTTTCTGCCCTCCAGCTCTACTCCAGCCTGCTCGTCTTCCACTCTTCACCCACATATACAGATCATGGCAAGATGCAGAAAATGGTCACTCCAAGATAAACTGGTGCATGCCCTTGGAGATGGGAGTGGCCATGGGCTTGCAAGGAAAAGCCCTCTCAAGCTGGAGGTGGAGAATTCCTTTCAATTAGAATGAGAGGCATGAGGATTACCTGGAGAGGAGGAAAGAAAAACCACCAAATTTTGTTGCTCTCCATAGCTTCTCTCCTTACCAGAAGAGGTTGATTTCAGCAAGTTGTCCCATGTGAAATGCATCTATGCAAATATGAGGCAGACATGAGTCCTTGCTCTGGCAGTGCAGGACTACTACCTTGGTAATTCAGCATCCACCAAGGAATTTCATTATGTTAAAAAAGCCCTTTAGAGAGTTGTGGGCTGTTCTCAGCACCCTGTCTACAGGATGAGGCCAGAGCATCTTTGTGCACTGACAGTCCCTTGTCGCCATGATGGGCCTTTCCCAATATCAGTTCCAAAATAAAGCTCATCTCCTCTAGGTGAGCACCTAGGAATTCCCAGGATCTGTGTGCTATGTCCTCCTAGTGTGTGTTTCCTAGAGGCTTAGCCAAAACATTCTTTGGATGCTGTTCAAGACTCAGGGCAGAAAATGAGTCAGGCAAATATCAGGTCTCAGTGGATGTCTTGAGCTCTTTCTTGGTTACCTAAAGAAGAACTCAGGTTTCTCAGGCTAAAGATCACTGCACAGAGTTGTTCAATATTGAGAGAAACCAGATCTCTGCTCAAAACTAGGGATCAAGGCCTGGAGAGTCGAGGGTTTTTTGTCCATGTAATGTGCACATGACAGAAAATAGCAAGGGACTATACACACAGTTGTATGCTTGGGGTCCTGAATTTTAGTTAGGGATGTGCCTATGCAGGCAAGAGGTTTTCTCTAACATCATAACTACAGCTTATCCTGTGTAAACTGAGTGGGCTTTAAAGAGGAGTGGGAGGAAAAGAACTGCAGCAGAGTTGGAGGCAAAAAGGGCAGGAACAGCTACCTTAAAGCATGACTACTTAAAATTTTCTGACCCATGTGAGCACCGCTCCTCTCTCTTAGCTGAAAAGGCACATTTAAGGCTGTGCATCTGAACAGATCTTCTATTACCCACATTCGGCCATGACAGCCTTCAGCAGGTCCATTGCAAGCCACGACAGAAATCAGGACAGGTTCTCAGATGGCTCTAGGGACCAAAGCTGCCACCATCCTTTCAGGGTTGCAGCCAGAGCCTATTGCTGATGGCATGCCAGCAGCAGGCTGATGGGACTCAGTGGGTGAATGCGTAGGAGATGCAATCTTTCCAGTGAGACAAAACCTCACTGCCTCCAACTCCCTGCTTCCTCTGAGGTGTGGTGTCTTCTTAGCCATGCACAGTGAGTGCTGAGAGAGCAGCCTGCTCTCCCATCCCTCCTGTAGTTGGAGAGTAACAGCAAATGCTGATCTTGGGAGTATCTGTGAGAAGACCGGGCAGGGTTGAGACACTGGATGTCTTGTGATCATCCTGACCATCACATCATTAGCGCAGCCCCCAACACAGATTTAGGCTGTGCCAGCTTGCAGACGAAGGTTGGCTCCAGCTCATGCATGCCTTGGTCCAGGGCGGTGATCCCAGGAAATGTGAAGGAGCAGAAGAGGAGGGTAGCTCTAGGGACATGAGCTGTGCCACTTGCCTTGAAAATGGACCCTGGCCCATTTTAGCTCCTAGGATTGACTGAGCCCCCTGACTGGTAGTGACAGGGAGCCAGGATAGGTGGAGAAATGGCTGTAGAAAGATCACAAGGGAAGGCAGATGAGCCTAGTCGCTGACTTGGCCAGTCAGGCTAGGTCACCCAATGATGTTAAATTGCTCAAAAAGAGAAGTAATGGCTTTTAAATGATGCTTCCTACAGTAATTCCTCTTTTGCCTTCTACAGGGAAAGATTTGGGGCAGCTGGCGTTGTAGCTCCATCTACCAGGAAGCAACAAGTCAGACTCCACTGTCAGTCACAGATGGTGTAATTAATTCTTCTAGGTAGTGTAATTAGTCCATCCTATCAGCTACATATTTTCTCAGTCAAAATTATGCTAAAGCTAATAATACATAAAACACAGAAAACAAAAAAGAAACCCAAAAAAAGGGGAAGCAATAATGGGAGGAGAAGGGATTAGCACAAAATTTACCAGTGTATAATTTTTTCTTGTTGTACATTTCCTCTTCCCTTCAGCTTCAAACACAATTCAGAACAACTGGTGAATGTAGCGAGCAGAATGAATACAAATTGGCTTACTTTAAATAGCAGCATGTAGGACTTAGCCAAAGTCTGCTTTCAGATGCTGAGGCGAGATAAGGCACAGATCCTGCAACGAACTCTGTGCGGGCATAGTGTCAGGCTGGGCTTCTGCACTGTGCTGTGCCTGAAAGTCTGGGGTGTAGAAAGGCAACATGTTTACTGCCCATGTGTGCTGTGCTCTGATTGGGGTCCTGGCAGGGCAGACCTGATGGCAGGGCTGTGTGGAAACTTGAGTACAACTCTCCTGCAACACAGTGCAGGGTGCATTGGCTGTCTCTGCTTCTGAGCAAAGAAGAAGTACCCAGGAGCAGTGGTCACAGATTTGGGAACTGTTCCCCAAAGCAGAGAAGGGCTGGGCTACCTGGGACACTGTCCATAAGAGAGGTTTCATGGCCACCCTCGTGGACTTGTTTCCTTGCTATCTCAGATGCTAATGCAGAACAGCTCTCAGATCCCCAAAATGTAGCTGCTGTGGGAATTTCCTTGGGTCTCAGATTTGAACACTGATCCTAGAGAGGAAAACCGAAAACTGCTGGGTGAAACCTTCCTCCACCATGACGTAAATGGCTTCCCCAGAGACTGGGCAGGCAGACAATCTGGAAGAGGAGTCTGTGGGGCTCTGCAATGAGCTCCACTGTTGTCATGTCACTTTCTCTCCCCCCCCCAGCTGTTTTGTCCCCCCCAGCTTGGCCAAAGCATCCCATGGATTTGCAGTACTCAGCTAGGGAGAGGGGGATTGTGTAGGGGGACAGGAATGCTGTAGTGCAGCTGGGGAGGACTTCTGTGAGCAGTACATGTCTGGGGGGAAGGAGGGCAGTGAGTGATTTTGCAAAGAAAACTGGTGCTGAGAACATGAAGATATTTTGGGTATAAAAGAAGATTCAAAGCAGACTGCACGAGTCAGTCTTGGTAATGAGAGACTTCTGAGCATGGTCAATCTCTGTAATCACTTCTGTGTGAGCTCTCCAGGGCTGGGCAGTCTCTTGAAGGTCCTGTGTGGCTTCAGCAGAGATCAGCACATGTCACCTTGGAGCATTCTGTGCTCTCAGATCTCCTGTCCTGGGGTGGCCCGATGTCCAATGGTGCCTTCACGTCTCAGCCTTGCTGCTGAGTGACCCTATGGCAAAAGGAGAGGGGGAGCTGGCTGAGTCCCTGTGAATGCAGAGAGCCTGTTTCCCTGGAGATAAAGCTATCTCTTTCTAAGAGTGGATTTAGCCCAGATGGGAAAAAAATTGCTGAGCAGGAACAAAGTCCTTTTTTTAGAGCTTGAGGAGGCACAGCCTTCCCTAGTGCTGGCCCCCACATCTCTGAGAGCGCCCTCTCCTCTGGGAAGAGGTGATGGGGCAGCTTGGCTATTCCCCCTGATCAAAAGCCTACCACCAGCAGCAATTGATGCAGCATAGGGTGTCCTGGGAGAGGATACACAACTCTGGCCCCTGACAGGGTCTCTCCCCTGGGCAGCTCTTGGCATCATGCCTTCCAACCCTCCTAGTGGCTTCAGTTCAACCAGCTGAAAATCAGCTACGGTGGTGCTCACTTGCTGTTCCTCAGTGGACATGGCAAGAACTGCCATGTGGCTACCCTTTGACAGAGCACTTTGTGCTACCTGATGAGGTGCAGGTTCAGGGTAAGCTCATGCACCGCAAATGACAAAGTCTTTGGTCACAGGTGAGCTGGTGCAGAACTTCTGACATGCAGATCAAAGCACGGGAGCCCACTGATCTGCAGTGTGGCTAAAGAGAGAGATGGATGTGTCCCTCACCCCATGAGAGATGTTCATGCTTTCCCAGGAAGGCTGAAGTGCAGAAAGGACTCTGATATCCACAAACTTTGTCCTTTAGAAACTCAAGTAGCTTCAGGCACTACATCCATCCCTTAATCTCCCTGACAATTTAGTTTCTGTCTTTCTCATCTCATTTTGCTTCAACATCTCTTCTAACACCCCCCCTCCCCATCCATCCGTCTGTCTTGTTGCTAGGTGAAAAACTTGGAGCAGCAGCAATGGAAGCTGACTCATGACCCATACATGGGAAACGGAGACAGTAAGTATGGTGAGCTGCTGCTAAGCCCCCATTGACCTGATGGGCAGCAATTGCCCTGAGCACCTCACCTGAAACCCCCCAACCCCTGCTACTCCTTGGCCTGAGAGCACTATATAGCCTCAGCCTTGCTCTGAGCCTGAGCTGTGCAGTGAGCAGGTCTGCTATCAGCTTTAATGAATCTGGTTGTGCTTCCTGGATTGAACTTGGACCTGATTTGTGGTTGTTAGATGACTGCTGTACAGGCCTTGCTCAGGTGCTGCGCCTGTTTCGGTGACAGTGTGATCCTGCTGTCCCCATCTTTTTTTGCTTGTCCTTGTGGAGCAGCCTGCTCCCTGAGAGCATAAAGAAATGCACAGGTCTTGGTAGTTGCTTGGGTCTGTCTCAGGAACCTCCCCAAAATGCTGCACTTTCCTTTTCTTCATCACAGGTACTTTTCAAGGCATTAATGGAAGGAACATTGGTACTATTTTGGCTTTCCTTAAGCCACAGCAAGAACATTCAAAAGGTGGCTACAAGGAGATGGCTGCTTAGCTTCTTCCTGGAGACCAAAATCTCAGTATACTACTAATTTTCTGACAAACTTGATGTTCTTGCTAATTCTGGATTGCTGTCCTTTTACGCTAATGACTGCAAAACATTCTGCAGCAACATGGATAATATTCCACCTTGGATCGTGTTCCTCACACAATAGGTTGGTGCAAGTCAGTGAGTGCAAGGAACCATGAAGGAATGGAACTTGGGTGCTGTGATGCTGACTTTTTCCAGGAGAAATATGCAAGGTGGAGTGTGGGGGGATCATAGCCAGTAAAATCTCCTCAGATTATTCTTGAGAGTCGAAATTATGCAGTGACTTATAGTGTCCATAATGATTTTTGTGCACATCGTTAAAGAAGACTTGATCACCAGTTAGGCCAGCATGAAGATTTTTCCTTTTAGTACATAATGTCAGGCATTTAGAGTGCTGTATCTGTTCAGGTTTCACATATCTCTAGAAGGCTGGTGTCACAACTAACCACCAGCTCTGGAGATGTCAGCCTGGCTTACAGATATTATTGGAGGGAGTGCACAGGCATATAGCTCTCCATTATAGCTTTCCACTCCTGCTTCTGATCTCATCCAAGTACTAAGAGTACTTCAAATTCATACGCTTAAATCTTCCTAGACTGCAGGACCAAAGACTTGATTTGGAGGCAGGTTAATTTGGCAGAATAATTACTCTTCTCAGTATCATGAGAGGAGAAAATAATTTATATCTGTAATTTTGGGGTTTTGTCATGATTACTTACTGCACAGGACAGGAGCTCATTACATGCTGTTGAAGCAGCTTGGGCAGAACTAGGAGAGATTTGCATGAAGGTCAAAGAATTGACTCTTTCAGGGTCTTGCCCCACTATGGGAAGAGAAGTGCCAAAGTGACTAGAGTATATTGGCTTACACTGCATAGTGGCTGGGATAGAGCGCTGAGAGTAAGAACAAAGAGGGAGGAAGGGCAGTTCACCACCAACATAGCTAGAGATCTTCACTTGAGTGTGTTGCACTGTATGCTCTCTTCTTTCCCATGTGCAGTTCTCCTACTGGGGTCACAGAATCACAGAATGGGTATGGTTGGAAGGGACCACACTGCATCACCTGGTCCAACCTCCCTGCTCAAGCAGGGCCATCCTAGAGCACAGGGTCCGTGGTGGTGGGGGAAGTGTGTGTCCTCTTACGTTGAGCTTCCAAAATGGACTAGACCTCGAGTGTTGGTCAGCTGTGTAAATGAGGACAGGATCTGTTCCTTGCTGTGAAAAGGGACTTTGATTGGTCTCTTCCATAAGGTGCTGTATTGTGATGTATTGCATTCTACATCAATAAAATGAAGTCCGTTTCTTCCCTTACTTAAGTGTATAGTATGCTGTTTGAAATAGTAGATATTTTTAATGTTTCAATAGCTTTTTATTAAAAGAAAATGGACATGGAAACCACAATTCTTACATGAATTTTATCTCTATGGCAGTTCCAGCGATTCAGATCTGTGTCAGTGCCAGTTTATGGCAATCTATTTTCTCCTCAGTGAGCATCTGCTTAACAGTTCAGTGCAGATACAGACAGATAGGAACATTCTAGCACGCACCTAACTCCACCCTGGGGCATGGCAGAAGTTACTTAGGGTACTAATTCATCTTTTTAAAGCAAAAAGGTTTTGGTCAAGCAATTATACTTTGTCCACTGAACAGGTTAAAAGTGTCTTGGAATAACAGAATATAAAGATTTTATGCTCTCCCTCCCACTGTTTCCTTTACTTTTTTTTTTTTCCCCCTGGAAGCAGTATTTAAACAAGTTGTTGCATAAATTTTATATTAATCTTTGTATGCTTTACCCCAGTCTACATATCATCAGTCTTGTTTTGTAATGTAACCTAACTGCTATGACCCATTATGACAAGTTGTGGAGCAGTAAGGCATGAAGCTTTCCCAACTCATGTTTTGCCCTTCCTCTTTCTCTCCATTGACTGCAGGATTAATTTATTTTTTAAGGCTTATTCACTCTCAGGTCAAGAAATGGATCTTACTATCAGGTGGAAAATAAGTAAACAATTGAAAGCAAAGTGCTTTTGTCTGTGCTTATGGAATTGTTAAAGAAATACCATTTTGGTTAAGCAGAGCATGGAAACAGAT